>NC_134852.1:15367500-15595000 GCF_049852395.1 Peromyscus maniculatus bairdii | reverse complement strand
ATGAAATATTCCCTTTGAAGAAACTGTGTCTTGGATGTCAGAGTGAATTCATTAGATCCTTCTTAGCCTATTAAACCTCTACCCCCTAATGGGAAGACATGTAGCAGCCACGTAAAGCCCACATTTTTAAATAAACAACCTGAGGAGCCTTCAGCACCTGGCACAGTGGTCAGCTGCCCCAGTATCTCCACTCCTCTGATTGTACCTGACATACAAAAGAATCTTCCTGAAAAACAACTCATAAGACAACAGTTGTGGTGATGTTTTATTGGTGCTGAAATGTGATATTGTATGTGTATGTTGATCAATAAAGTTTGCCTGGAGATCAGAGGTCACAAAGAAAGCCATAAACAGCAGTCAGGTGTTGGTAGCACACACCCTTAATCCCTTAATCCGATCATGGGACAGGAGTGGTCTCTGTGACACACCCTGTATTTCTAGTAGCAACCACAGAGACCTGGAGGTCTGTATAGATAGGCAGTGAAGAGGAAGTGATGTGGCTGGGCTTAGAGCCAATGAGAAGGCAGAACAGGAAGCCTATAAAAGCAGAGGTTAGACAGGAAGAAGCTCTCTCTGTGAAAGCTACAGCGGGCTGGTCAGGTAAGGCCCCTGGTGGCTTTTTGTTATTTCTCTCATCTCTTCGGCTATTACCCCTGTATTTGGCTCTGTGTTTCTTATTTAATAAGACTCTTTAGAAATTCATCTCCAAACAATTACTTGCAGAACAAAAGCAGTTGTCAAAACTTTAGCAAAAAAAGCTGGAGCTTGAGTTAGAAGAAGCTAAGGCACAACTGGCAGTATCTCTTAGCATTCAGCAGGAGACAGCCAACTTGGGTGCTGGATCAGCACCATCTAAATTACGTCGTGTTCCACAGATTCCCACCATGGCCTTTAACACTCCCCATCAGGTTCCTGTAAAACCTGACAAAAGCCGTCCAGGTCCATCCTTACAAATTCGAGAACTGAAAGGAACTACCCGGGATCCCCGTCTTAACAGGAGGAGCCAACATTTTTCCCATGGCAAAGAGCAGAGTCATAGGAAGGAATTTGTAATGAACACATTCAACAAGGCTGATGTTAAAACAGGTCAAACTGTCCCCTCTGAAAAACTCAATTTGGCCAAGCAAGAAACAAGTGAATCAAGTGAAAGAATAACCAAGCAAGAACTTGAGCAGTTAGATTCTAAATCTGAATCTAAATCACCTTTGAAAAACAAATTATCCCACCCCAAAGACTTGAAAAGTCAAGAATCAGAATGGATGAGGTTGTGCGATATGAACAAGAGAGATCCAATTATAAAAATGTATCTTCAGGATAGAGCTGAGGGCAAAGATGAAGATGTCAAAGAAAAGAGAAGAACTGCAGAGAAAAAGGATAAAGATGAGCACATGAAATCATCTGAACACAGGCTGATTGGAGGTGGAAGTCAAATCATAAATGGCATTGTGCAAAAACAGGACATGGTTCCAGAAGAATTGGAAAACCAGGGGACAAAACCAGGGAGATCAAACACTCGAAAGAGATCAAGATCGAGGTCACCTAAGTCTTGGTCACCAACTATACATTCCCCAAAGGGAAGAGATAAATGGTCACCCAAAGAAAGGCAGAAAAGTATGTTTCCAACTTTGGCCCCCACAGCTGGAAAGATGCATCAGTCAGGACTTACACAGTCACATAGGGAAGAGAGAAATGTTAAGAAAAGTGCTAAGCAGGATGTTCGAGATCCCAGACTGCTGAAAAAGATGCATGAAGGTCGGCCTCAAGAAACTGCAAGTAAACATTCCATGAGGTCAGATGCTGAGCCAAAAGAGAATATAGAGAATTGGCAAAGCTCTAAGTCTGCAGAAAGATGGAAATCTGGTTGGCAAGAAAGTCAAAGCTTCCAACAGTGTGATGACCAGAGTAAAGCACCTCATCTAAGGCATAAGGAGAGCTGGTCAAGCACTAAAGGAATCTTGTCACCTGGAAGCCCAAAGCAGCCCCATGGAGCAAGGGTAGATGCCAATCTTGAGATTCCTAAAGACTTAACTCTTGCAAGCCAAAGAGAATTCCTTCAAAAGACGGGTGAACGTTTAGCTTCCAGTGAAATTACACAGGATGAGTTCCTTGGTGTTGTGCATCAATTTCGACAGCTTTTTGAGGATCAAGATGGTGGAGGAGAGGAGCAGACATCTCCCTTCAATGATGGATTTCCACTTAAGCGACCTAGATATGAAGATTCAGATAAAGCGTTTGTAGATGGCCCAGCATCGAGATTTGTTGGCCTCCAAACAAATGAGCGGCTTCCAGCTTTAGCTGCAGACCGACCATTATTGGATGGGCCTGGTAAGCCATCTGTGAAGAGAGATGGCCCAGGCAAGATAATTTGTGAAGGACCTAATAAATTAAGCCCTAGAATGAATGGACCTCCTAGAGCAGGTTCTTTTCGGTTTGATGGGTCACCAGGACCAATGGGAGGAGGAGGCATTATGCCATTCCAAGGACCAAAAGGTCAGTTTGGAGGTGGGGGCCCTTTGAGATTTAAAGTTAATCCAGGACCAGTAGGAACACCTCTGTGGTGTGGAGGGACAATTGGTCAAGGAGGACGAGGAGGACACGGTCGAGGAGGACGCGGTCGACCAGGACGAGGACGAGGAGGAGGAGGCAGTATTCGATTTGAAGGTTCAACTCGTGTGACTTTTCAGGGATCTACAGGTGTTAGGAGATTTGAAGGACCAGGGAGTAAGCCTGGGGGTGGTCTGAGGTCTGAGTGCCCTCATGGACAGAGCGTGGGTAGTCTCAGATTTGAGGGGGATCATGGTCCATCAGGGGCAGCAATTAGGTTTGATGGGCCTCATGGTGAGCCAGGTGGTGCTATCAGATTTGAGGGCCCTTTGCTACAGCAAGCTGCTGGAATGAGGTTTCAGGGTCCCCAGGGTCAGTCCGTAGCTGGTCTGAGATTGGAAGGATATAATCAACTAGGTGGGAACCTTATTTCTGAGGGACCACATGGCCAACCAGGTGTTGGGATCAGGTTTGAAGGACCTTTAGTACAAAAGGGAGGTGGAATGAGGTTTGAGGGTCCTGAACCAGGAGGTGGCCTGAGAATTGAATCACCTCTGGGTCAAGGTGGTCCCCGATTTGAAGGTTGTCACTCTCTAAGGTTTGAAGGACAGCCAGGTCAGCCATCACTTTTGCCAAGATTGGATGGAACACAAGGCCAGCCAGGTCCTAGATTGGAAAGAACTCTTCAGCCAGGTCCACAGAGATTTGCTGGGCCACCTGGACAGCAGGTTCAACCGAGATTTGGTAGTGTACCTCCAAGATTTCATGGGCCACAACAGGAGCAAGCATCAAGATCTGATATTCCTCTCGGTCTGCAAGGTCCCCAATATGACATCCATCCTTCACAAAGGCTTGAATCTTTCAATCAGACTGGCCCATATAATGACCCACCTGGCAATGCTTTGAATGTTCCGTCTGAAGGACTACAATTCCAAAGGCATGAACAGATATTTGATACACCTCAAGGACCAAACTGTAATGGACCTCATGGCCCTGGAAACCAGAATTTCCCAAATGCCCTTACCAGAGCTTCAGGACACTCTTTTGATGAAAAGAATCTTCAGAGTTCTCCGTTGGGAAACTTGGGCAATTTACCTAGTCCGATGTCAGGAGGAGATATTCAGCCATCTCAAAAGGTTGTGACTGGTGTTGCTCAGCCAGTAGCATTTGGCCAAGGACAACAGTTTTTACCAGTTCATCCACAGAATGCTGGAGCTTTCATTCCAAATCCTTCAGGAGGTCTTCCTGAAGCATATCCTGATCATCATCTCAGTGAGGTGGATGTAAATGAATTGTTTTCAAAACTGGTAAAAGCAGGAATTCTCAAATTGTCACAGCCTGATTCAACTGCAACCCAGGAAAAGGAGGTTGATGCTCAGCATCCGCCTGAAGAGGGGAAGGATGAGAATGAAGATCAAGATGTTCCAGATCTCACTCATTTTACAACTGAAGAATTGAAACAACGTTATGACAGTGTCATAAACCGGCTGTACACTGGGATTCAGTGTTCTTCTTGTGGAATGAGGTTTCCCACATCCCAGAGAGATGTTTATGCAGATCACTTGGACTGGCATTATCGGCAAAATAGAAGTGAGAAAGATGTTAGCAGAAAGGTCACTCATAGACGTTGGTACTGCAGTTTAACAGCCTGGATAGAATTTGAAGAAATAGCTGATCTGGAAGAAGGTGCAGAACGCCGGTGTTTCGAAAAGGTTCATCAAGAGGTTGTCCTCAAATCTCAGGAGGCTGCTAAAGAAAAGGAGTTCTACAGTGTCCCTGCTGGACCAGCTGGAGCACTTGAGAGTTGTGAAGTCTGTCAAGAACAATTTGAACAGTACTGGGATGGAGAGGAGGAAGAATGGCACTTAAAAAATGCTATTGGAGTAGACGGAAAGATTTACCATCCATCGTGTTATGCAGGTGACCAAAACACATCTTCTTTTGCTTGTACACCATCTGCCATCAAGACGCCAGTTGAAAACCTTGGAACATTATGTTGAACACTGTCAAAAACGATTTGCAAGAACCCCATGAAAGTCCCCAAGTTAAGGAAGAGCAAACAGATGCCCCACCAGCCTGTGAAGAAGAAAGTGTAGCAACCCCCACTGACATAAAAACAGAAGAGGACACAGTTGAGTCAGTTTAGATAAAATGAGAAAGTTATGGTTTTGGTTTTGTAACAAAAGCTGCTGTTGGACCTAGAAAGTGAAGCTTTTTTTATGTATTTAGAGACATCTCTATAAATTGACGAGCTGAGGCAGGGTCTCAGCTGTCATTTGGTTTATAAATAGGTTTTAGTATTTGCATTTCCTACTTCCTGCATGGTTTCAGGTGCTTGTTGTGGGAAAGTTCTCTAGATGAGTGCAAATTTAACCAAATGAAATTGTATGTGTAAAAATGTGCGATTTTCACTTGTGAACTGTAAATTAAATAAAAATATTTTGCTCTACTAAAACAGTTGAGTTCATGTCCTCATCCTTGTGCGACTCCAACATACCTCCATCCCACCCCTCTGAAGAAGCTGTGACACTACATTCTCACATAAGTGTTTGCTTCAAGACTCATCTGTGTTGTGAGCTCACACACATCACACTGCAGACGCTGAGGCAGTGTTCATCCTGAGCACAGGCCACTGTCCCTGTCCAGACCAGGCTCTTGGGTCCACCAAGGCCTCTGGTGGCCAGACACCTCCAGGATTGGCATGACATTTCTGCCCTGACTGCCTCAGCACTGTGTTGTCCCTGAACAGTGGGGACTGTGTGGGGATACTTCCTGATAGACACAGCCATGATTCTGACCCTTGGCCTGGGCTAAGTCGGCTGACACTGATGTTGCTTCTGGTATCGGGAGGGTAGAAATTCGGGCACATCTACAATGTACAGAATAGACCACAACAGCAGACTCTCCTCTGCAAATGACCATGGCCAAGGCCAAGAAGCCTTGACCTGGACAAAATGGGATCAAATAACCATCAGATTTCCCTTGGTCTCTGGGGAGTTCATTGCATGATCGAAAGCATATTTTAAATTATTTAATTAAAAAAAAAACAGTAACAGGAGAGAATATATTTTGTTGATCATGGAACCTAGGATGCAGAAAGCAGCATCCAGAACTGAGTATCCACTGTGGACTTAGCAGTCCCAGAATAAGCAGCAGCTTCAGAAGCTCCCACTAGGAGCATCAACAGCTGGAGTATCCGCTGAGCCAGCATCAGCACTGGTGAGACATGCAGGCCATCATTACATCACAGGTAGCAGATACCCCAGAGAGGCAGCTTGAGCAGCAAGGGTCTGTCCATCTCTGCTGTGAAGAAGCCACAGTGGGGAGGGCACAGTCAGTCAGAGTGTTTGTGGGAGCTAGACTGACATTTGCAACCTTGAGGAGCCACATAGAGATGCCATGGGAGAGCTGAAAGGCAGGCAGTGGTGCTGTCTTGGAGACTGCAGCCAGAGGCTTTGAACCCCAGCACCAGAATAGGTCTGTCAGCAGGCAGGGGAGGGTGATCCTGCAGGGCACCAAGATGCCAGGGTGTGCACCCTAGGTGGACCAGGAAGCAGGTACCTTCCATTCTGAGTGTGTATGCATTCAGGGAACACCAAGGTCCTTGTGGAGATGAGGCAGCATCCCCAAGGATGGAAGCCATGGTGGAAGCAGTGCTGTAGATCCAAGGGAGACTGCTGCTGGAGGGCCCAGGTATGGAGAGGGCAGCAAAGCTTTTGTGCACAGGGTCTGATGCCCTAGCAGCAGACCTTGAACTGCTTAGTGAGGCAGAGCCTTACTCCACCATGAATGTCAAGCTACCATAATGCAGTCCACAGAGGATGCAAGGCAGGACCATCATGCTGAATGGAAGGCTCATAGGGACAGTGAGGCACCTTGAGCCCATGCAGCATGGGAGGTTGAAGGCCCTCAGGCCCCAGGGCTGGGATTGTAAACCTGAATGGGTCGGAGTCAGCAGCCAAAGCCACGTAGCCTCTGTTTGCTGGAGGTGAACAAATAAATGGCTTCCTTAAGACACAGCTTCCTGGTTCATGCTAGCTGCACAGAGAGCTCTTTGGAAGAGGTCTGCAGCTACTCAGCTATGGTGACACAATCTTTGTCCCAGGACAAAGTTCTTAGGGCCAGGCTAGCAGGCCATGAAGTGCCTCTGAAGCTCAGAGCAAAAGTTTTAGAGACTCTTGTGTGAACTGGGTTGTTGCATTCAAGGGATCTGCAACAAATTTTTGGTTGTGGGTCTCTTGATATTTAGAACATTTTGCTTCAGATTCATTATGACTTGGACAGCTCTACAGAGATTTCAGGGAATATGAGGAGCCAGGCCCAGATCTTGAGATTTCAGGGGATCTTTAAGGCCAGTATCAGAACTGACTGTTTGAACTGTTCAGACTTAAGAAATGGGATGGACAAGAGTGGTTCATTGCAATGGGACGATTTTGATTTCAGACACACACGTGCACATACACACACACACACACACACACACAAACACACAATTAAATGTGATGAATTACAAACTGTTTTGTGTAGAAATGTAACTGTTTGTGTAAAAATGAAACTGTTTTTTGTAGGAATAGAGAAGTTTGTCTTTTTCTGCCCAGGCTCAAGATGAAGCTTCAAAAAATATAAAGTAAGGGGGATTTGTTATATTCTTCAGTCTAGTTAATTTAATAAAATGTACTGATGAGTAGAAGTTGGAGGAATATTTGCTCCTGGATTAGAGCAGCTCAAATGCAAAACACTTTCTTGTTCTTTGTATGGAAAATGTTAGCCTGTATTAATGTACCCTATGTTTTGTTAGCAAGAAATGCAAAAAGTTAAGTCAGTTGTTTGGTATATTTTATAAAGTATAAATAGTTCTATTAAGAGTCTACTTTTGGATGTAAGATTGTGAGAATTTTAATTTTGTATACTAATATTCATAACAGAATTATGATGTTACCCTGTTAATGTGAATGGTGATCCGAAGGAGTCCTTAGATTTGATGTGGTTTCATCAGGGGTTTATTGATTTTAAAAAGTGCTTGATGTAGCTAAAACTGTTCTAGACTTCCTGGTCCAATATCTATAAACAGCCATTCTATCTTGATCATCTTCTACTCCTTTATTAGGAGGTAAAGCAGCCATAAAATAAGACGTGCGTTGCTGTGATTATTCCATCTACTTATAAGCTCTTAGGGAAAGCTGACTAGAGTCAAGGTCTGCACCCTCAATAAGCTCTTTATATTATTATAAGGGGGAATTTGTGGGGGCCCACCAAGGCTCCCCTGGTAAGACTGTACTCAAGGTCAGAGAATCTGAGCTTTCTTTACCCAGCAGGGCTATAGAATGAGATGATTTGCCCACAGGCAAGGTGACCAGGTATTTTGAAGGGTCTCCACTTGGCTGTACATTGTGCTTTGATCTTGAAATTGGTATGATTTTGCCTCTCCCCTTTGTACAGTATAAAAAGCCCATTATAATAAATCTTGAGGAGACACGGTATTCACCCTGGGCCCACCCACAGCTATTCTGTATCTCTGTCTTTCTCTGCATCCCTGCCTACATTTCTATCTATTATTTCCTCATTGCGCTCACCTCTCCCAAGAAGCCTTCAACAGTGTGGAGCTATCCTCCTTCATTGGTGGAGCCAATGATGTCTTCAGGTGCCATGGATTTGCTGGTAGTTGTGAGCTGCCTCAATGCAGTGCTGGGAACAGAATTCATTCTTCAGGATTTACATCAAGTGTTCCTAAATGCTGAGGCATACCTCCACCTCCTGTTTCTTTTAAGCAGTGTGTGTGTGTGTTTGTGTGTGTGTGTTTGTGTGTGTGTGTTGTGTTTGCCTGCATGTATGCATGTGCCACACGTGTGCCTGAAGCACATGGAGGCCAGAATAAGGCTTTGGAACTCCTGGGAGGGGGTTATAGATGTTTGTGACTGCCATGTAGATAATGGAATTTGAACCCAAGTCCTTGGAAGAACAGACAATGCTACGAGTTCTTCTACCATCTCCAGCCTTTGTTTTGCCTGACTCCTCACACCTGGAAGGGATCTAATGTTCTCTTCTGTTCTCAATTGTTATTACCGTTTATTTTCATGCTGGCTGTGGTCACACACACACACACACACACACACACACACACACACACACACACACCTTTGATCTCAGTACCAGAGAGGGAGGAGGATCTGTGACTTGGAGGTTAACCTGGTCTACACAGCCAGTAAAAAAAAGCAACATAATAGGATACTACCCAGTAAACTCAACCTCCAAATTATTTTCAATTTCCTGTGTGTTTGTTTTGCCTGTCACTCTGTACATCATTTACATGCAGTGCTCAAGGAGACCACAAGAGGGTGACAGATACCTTGGATCCATTGCCATAGAGGATTGAGAGCCACCATTTTTTTAAGGTGCTGGGACCTTAAGCCATCTCTCTGGGCCCTGTACTTAGAATTCCTAAGGGAAACTAGAGACTCTAATATAGAACAGTAAGGAAAACTTTAAGGAACAGACATATTTATCTTCAGGGAGACCTCAAGCAGAGAGCAGAGTGAAACCTTGAGATCTAGAGATCCAACAACTGACAATGTCAAAACAGGTTTTATGCACCACCACATTCTGCAGCAAAAAATATCTTCTTAAGATTGGCAGAGCACGGCTTGTCCTGGTTGTGGTGGTGGTGCTGGTGCTGGTGCTGGTGCTGGTGGTGGTGACACAAGCTTTTAATCCCAGTACTCGGGAGCCAGAGCCAGGTGGATCTATGTGAGTTTGAGGGCAGCCTGGTCTACAAATTGAGGTCCAGAAGAGGCAGCAAAACTACACGAGGAAACCCTGTCTTGAAAAAATAAAAACAAACAAACAAAGAAAGGAAGATTGTCAGAGCAGGCAAGCAGACATCTGAGAAGGAACACATATGTTGCTGCTTTGAGCTTGGGGATTAAAATTCAAACCCTTGTATGGAGGGATAGAATGGCAGTGATCTCCAAAGCTCAACCTCACTTTGTAGGCCAGGCAGGCCTCAAACTCAGAGGCCTCCTGGAGTGCTGGGATTAAAGGCTTGTGTCACCACCACCAGGCTAATCAACTCTTACTGAGGACAGCAGGCAGTCTAAGATGGTGGCCCTTTCCTTCAGATGGAGCCTGTAAAGTCAAGTCTAAAATGATGGACCTTTCCCTAGGTTGGAGCCGGTAAAGTTAAGTCTAGACCTTCCCAGTAAGAGGGCACCTTCTGGAAACCCAACTTTTGAACACTCTGGCACCCCATTGAAAAAGTTACCTGGGCCTTTTTGTGTCTGTAGGGAAAGGAGCCTCAGTGGCTTCTGGAAGCGGCCAGAGTTTCACGGTGAAACTCTGGCGTTTCTTCCGTGAGGTTCCCCTGGATTTTTCCCCATCCTTCCTCCTTGATCATCCTCTGGTGAAGTCACAGCCCCTAGAGACCTGGGGAGCATGGCCCAGGTGTTAGAAGGGAGGCATGGTGTGGAGCAGCTTCAGCTTTGGCAGCACTGACTGCAGAGAGAGGCGGCCTAGGTGCCATGTCAGAGCAGACTCTGGCTGAGGCCAGGTCTCTGGGGACAAGGGAGGACACATGTCGGGATTATCAGTCCTTGTTGGAAGACCTGACCTTCAATGGCGAACCACACATCAATATGCTGACCATAGTAACCTAGGAGAACCTGCCCTTCGCCAGGAAGATCCTCTCTCATTGAGGCCCCAAAAGCCAAGGTTCCTCCTGAGAGAAGCTTCCTCTTATGTACCTTATGGATTCTATCGTGGAAAACATTGAAAGAGAGTATCTGGCTGCCTTTACTAACAATCTAGTTGCAACATTGATTTGTGTGTTTGAAAAGGTGGATGAAAATGCTAGAAAAAGTTTATTAAATTACGTTCCACATGGAATGAAATATTCCCTTTGAAGAAACTGTGTCTTGGATGTCAGAGTGAATTCATTAGATCCTTCTTAGCCTATTAAACCTCTACCCCCTAATGGGAAGACATGTAGCAGCCACGTAAAGCCCACATTTTTAAATAAACAACCTGAGGAGACTTCAGCACCTGGCACAGTGGTCAGCTGCCCCAGTATCTCCACTCCTCTGATTGTACCTGACATACAAAAGAATCTTCCTGAAAAACAACTCATAAGACAACAGTTGTGGTGATGTTTTATTGGTGCTGAAATGTGATATTGTATGTGTATGTTGATCAATAAAGTTTGCCTGGAGATCAGAGGTCACAAAGAAAGCCATAAACAGCAGTCAGGTGTTGGTGCACACACCCTTAATCCCTTAATCTGATCATGGGACAGGAGTGGTCACTGTGACACACCCTGTATTTCTAGTAGCAACCATAGAGACCTGGAGGTCTGTATAGATAGGCAGTGAAGAGGAAGTGATGTGGCTGGGCTTAGAGCCAATGAGAAGGCAGAACAGAAAGCCTACAAAACAGAGGTTAGACAGGAAGAAGCTCTCTCTGTGAAAGCTACAGCGGGCTGGTAAGGTAAGGCCCCTGGTGGCTTTTTGTTATTTCTCTCATCTCTTCGGCTATTACCCCTGTATTTGGCTCTGTGTTTCTTATTTAATAAGACTCTTTAGAAATTCGTCTACAAACAATTACTTGCAGAACAAAAGCAGTTGTCAAAACTTTAGCAAAAAATGCTGGAGCTTGAGTTAGAAGAAGCTAAGGCACAACTGGAAGTATCTCTTAGCATTCAGCAGGAGACAGCCAACTTGGGTGCTGGATCAGCACCATCTAAATTACGCGGTGTTCCACAGATTCCCACCATGGCCTTTAACACTCCCCATCAGGTTCCTGTAAAACCTGACAAAAGCCGTCCAGGTCCATCCTTACAAATTCGAGAACTGAAAGGAACTACCCGGGATCCCCGTCTTAACAGGAGGAGCCAACATTTTTCCCATGGCAAAGAGCAGAGTCATAGGAAGGAATCTGTAATGAACACATTCAACAAGGCTGATGTTAAAACAGGTCAAACTGTCCCCTCTGAAAAAATCAATTCGGCCAAGCAAGAAACAAGTGATTCAAGTGAAAGAATAACCAAGCAAGAACTTGAGCTGTTAGATTCTAAATCTGAATCTAAATCACCTTTGAAAAACAAATTATCCCACCCCAAAGTCTTGAAAAGTCAAGAATCAGAATGGATGAGGTTGTGCGATATGAACAAGAGAGATCCAATTATAAAAATGTATCTTCAGGATAGAGCTGAGGGAAAAAATGAAGATGTCAAAGAAAAGAGAAGAAGTGCAGAGAAAAAGGATAAAGATGAGCACATGAAATCATCTGAACACAGGCTGATTGGAGGTGGAAGTCAAATCATAAATGGCATTGTGCAAACACAGGACATGGTTCCAGAAGAATTGGAAAACCAGGGGACAAAACCAGGGAGATCAAACACTCGAAAGAGATCAAGATCGACGTCACCTAAGTCTTGGTCACCAACTATACGTTCCCCAAAGGGAAGAGATAAATGGTCACCCAAAGAAAGGCAGAAAAGTATGTTTCCAACTTTGGCCCCCACAGCTGGAAAGATGCATCAGTCAGGACTTACACAGTCACATAGGGAAGAGAGAAATGTTAAGAAAAGTGCTAAGCAGGATGTTCGAGATCCCAGACTGCTGAAAAAGATGCATGAAGGTCGGCCTCAGAAACTGCAAGTAAACATTCTATGAGGTCAGATGCTTAGCCAAAAGAGAATATAGAGAATTGGCAAAGCTCTAAGTCTGCAGAAAGATGGAAATCTGGTTGGCAAGAAAGTCAAAGCTTCCAACAGTGTGATGACCAGAGTAAAGCACCTCATCTAAGGCATAAGGAGAGCTGGTCAAGCACAAAAGGAATCTTGTCACCTGGAAGCCCAAAGCAGCCCCATGGAGCAAGTGTAGATGCCAATCTTGGGATTCCTAAAGACTTAACTCTTGCAAGCCAAAGAGAATTCCTTCAAAAGACGGGTGAACATTTAGCTTCCGGTGAAATTACACAGGATGAGTTCCTTGGTGTTGTGCATCAATTTCGACAGCTTTTTGAGGATCAAGATGGTGGAGGAGAGGAGCAGACATCTCCCTTCAATGATGGATTTCCACTTAAGCGACCTAGATATGAAGATTCAGGTAAAGCGTTTGTAGATGGCCCAGCATCAAGATTTGTTGGCCTCCAAACAAATGAGCAGCTTCCAGCTTTAGCTGCAGACCGACCATTATTTGATGGGCCTGGTAAGCCATCTGTGAAGAGAGATGGCCCAGCCAAGATAATTTGTGAAGGACCTAATAAATTAAGCCCTAGAATGAATGGACCTCCTACAGCAGGTTCTTTTCCGTTTGATGGGTCACCAGGACCAATGGGAGGAGGAGGCATTATGCCATTCCAAGGACCAAAAGGTCAGTTTGGAGGTGGGGGCCCTTTGAGATTTCAAGTTCCTCCAGGACCAGTAGGAACACCTCTGTGGTGTGGAGGGACAATTGGTCAAGGAGGACGAGGAGGACACGGTCGAGGAGGACGCGGTCGACCAGGACGAGGACGAGGACGAGGACGAGGAGGCAGTATTCGATTTGAAGGTTCAACTCGTGTGACTTTTCAGGGATCTACAGGTGTTAGGAGATTTGAAGGACCAGGGAGTAAGCCTGGGGGTGGTCTGAGGTCTGAGTGCCCTCATGGACAGAGCGTGGGTAGTCTCAGATTTGAGGGGGATCATGGTCCATCAGGGGCAGCAATTAGGTTTGATGGGCCTCATGGTGAGCCAGGTGGTGCTATCAGATTTGAGGGCCCTTTGCTACAGCAAGCTGCTGGAATGAGGTTTCAGGGTCCCCAGGGTCAGTCCGTAGCTGGTCTGAGATTGGAAGGATATAATCAACTAGGTGGGAACCTTATTTCTGAGGGACCACATGGCCAACCAGGTGTTGGGATCAGGTTTGAAGGACCTTTAGTACAAAAGGGAGGTGGAATGAGGTTTGAGGGTCCTGAACCAGGAGGTGGCCTGAGAATTGCATCACCTCTGGGTCAAGGTGGTCCCCGATTTGAAGGTTGTCACTCTCTAAGGTTTGATGGACAGCCAGGTCAGCCATCACTTTTGCCAAGATTGGATGGAACACAAGGCCAGCCAGGTCCTAGATTGGAAAGAACTCTTCAGCCAGGTCCACAGAGATTTGCTGGGCCACCTGGACAGCAGGTTCAACCGAGATTTGGTAGTGTACCTCCAAGATATCATGGGCCACAACAGGAGCAAGCATCAAGATCTGATATTCCTCTCAGTCTGCAAGGTCTCCAATATGACATCCATCCTTCACAAAGGCTTGAATCTTTCAATCAGTCTGGCCCATATAATGACCCACCTGGCAATGCTTTGAATGTTCCGTCTGAAGGACTACAATTCCAAAGGCATGAACAGATATTTGATACACCTCAAGGACCAAACTGTAATGGACCTCATGGCCCTGGAAACCAGAATTTCCCAAATGCCCTTACCAGAGCTTCAGGACAATCTTTTGATGTAAAGAATCTTCAGAGTTCTCCGTTGGGAAACTTGGGCAATTTACCTAGTCCGATGTCAGGAGGAGATATTCAGCGATCTCAAAAGGTTGTGACTGGTGTTGCTCAGCCAGTAGCATTTGGCCAAGGACAACAGTTTTTACCAGTTCATCCACAGAATGCTGGAGCTTTCATTCAAAATCCTTCAGGAGGTCTTCCTGAAGCATATCCTGATCATCATCTCAGTGAGGTGGATGTAAATGAATTGTTTTCAAAACTGGTAAAAGCAGGAATTCTCAAATTGTCACATCCTGATTCAACTGCAACCCAGGAAAAGGAGGCTGATGCTCAGCCTCCCCCTGAAGAGGGGAAGGATCAGAATGAAGATCAAGATGTTCCAGATCTCACTCATTTTACAACTGAAGAATTGAAACAACGTTATGACAGTGTCATAAACCGGCTGTACACTGGGATTCAGTGTTCTTCTTGTGGAATGAGGTTTCCGACATCCCAGAGAGATGTTTATGCAGATCACTTGGACTGGCATTATCGGCAAAATAGAAGTGAGAAAGATGTTAGCAGAAAGGTCACTCATAGACGTTGGTACTGCAGTTTAACAGCCTGGATAGAATTTGAAGAAATAGCTGATCTGGAAGAAGGTGCAGAACGCCGGTGTTTCGAAAAGGTTCATCAAGAGGTTGTCCTCAAATCTCAGGAGGCTGCTAAAGAAAAGAAGTTCCACAGTGTCCCTGCTGGACCAGCTGGAGCACTTGAGAGTTGTGAAGTCTGTCAAGAACAATTTGAACAGTACTGGGATGGAGAGGAGAAAGAATGGCACTTAAAAAATGCTATTGGAGTAGACGGAAAGATTTACCATCCATCGTGTTATGCAGGTGCCCAAAACACATCTTCTTTTGCTTGTACACCATCTGCCATCAAGATGCCAGTTGAAAACCCTTGGAACATTATGTTGAACACTGTCAAAAACGATTTGCAAGAACCCTGTGAAAGTCCCCAAGTTAAGGAAGAGCAAACAGATGCCCCACCAGCCTGTGCAGAAGAAAGTGTAGCAACCCCCACTGACATAAAAACAGAAGAGGACACAGTTGAGTCAGTTTAGATAAAATGAGAAAGTTATGGTTTTGGTTTTGTAACAAAAGCTACTGTTGGACCTAGAAAGTGAAGCTTTTTTTATGTATTTAGAGACATCTCTATAAATTGACTAGCTGAGGCAGGGCCTCAGCTGTCATTTGGTTTATAAATAGGTTTTAGTATTTGCATTTCCTACTTCCTGCATGGTTTCAGGTGCTTGTTGTGGGAAAGTTCTCTAGATGAGTGCAAATTTAACCAAATGAAATTGTATGTGTAAAAATGTGCGATTTTCACTTGTGAACTGTAAATTTAAATAAAAATATTTTGCTCTACTAAAACAGTTGAGTTCATGTCCTCATCCTTGTGCGACTCCAACATTCCTCCATCCCACCCCTCTGAAGAAGCTGTGACACTACATTCTCACATAAGTGTTTGGTTCAAGACTCATCTGTGTTGTGAGCTCACACACATCACACTGCAGACGCTGAGGCAGTGTTCATCCTGAGCACAGGCCACTGTCCCTGTCCAGACCAGGCTCTTGGGTCCACCAAGGCCTCTGGTGGCCAGACACCTCCAGGATTGGCATGACATTTCTGCCCTGACTGCCTCAGCACTGTGTTGTCCCTGAACAGTGGGGACTGTGTGGGGATACTTCCTGATAGACACAGCCATGCATCTGCCCCTTGGCCTGGACTATGTCTGCTGACACCGATGTTGCTTCTGGTATGGGGAGGGTAGAATCTGGGGCACATCTACTATGTACAGAACAGCCCACAACAGCAGATTCTCCTCTGCAAATGACCATGGCCAAGGCCAAGAAGCCTTGACCTGGACAAAATGGGATCAAATAACCATCAGATTTCCCTTGGTTTCTGGGGATTTCACTGCATGATCGAAAGCATATTTTAAATTATTTAATAAAAAAACCAGTAACAGGAGAGAATATATTTTGTTGATCATGGAACCTAGGATGCAGAAAGCAGCATCCAGAACTGAGTATCCACTGTGGACTTAGCAGTCCCAGAATAAGCAGCAGCTTCAGAAGCTCCCACTAGGAGCATCAACAGCTGGAGTATCCGCTGAGCCAGCATCAGCACTGGTGAGACATGCAGGCCATCATTACATCACAGGTAGCAGATACCCCAGAGAGGCAGCTTGAGCAGCAAGGGTCTGTCCATCTCTGCTGTGAAGAAGCCACAGTGGGGAGGGCACAGTCAGTCAGAGTGTTTGTGGGAGCTAGACTGACATTTGCAACCTTGAGGAGCCACATAGAGATGCCATGGGAGAGCTGAAAGGCAGGCAGTGGTGCTGGCTTTGAGATTTCAGCCAGAGGCTTGAACCCCAGCACCAGAATAGGTCTGTCAGCAGGCAGCGGAGCGTGATCCTGCAGGGCACCAAGATGCCAGGGTATGCACCCTAGGTGGACCAGGAAGCAGGTACCTTCCATTCTGAGTGTGTATGCATTCAGGGAACACCAAGGTCCTTGTGGAGATGAGGCAGCATCCCCAAGGATGGAAGCCATGGTGGAAGCAGTGCTGTAGATCCAAGGGAGACTGCTGCTGGAGGGCCCAGGTATGGAGAGGGCAGCAAAGCTTTTGTGCACAGGGTCTGATGCCCTAGCAGCAGACCTTGAACTGCTTAGTGAGGCAGAGCCTTACTCCACCATGAATGTCAAGCTACCATAATGCAGTCCACAGAGGATGCAAGGCAGGACCATCATGCTGAATGGAAGGCTCATAGGGACAGTGAGGCACCTTGAGCCCATGCAGCATGGGAGATTGAAGGCCCTCAGGCCCCAGGGCTGGGATTGTAAACCTGAATGGGTCGGAGTCAGCAGCCAAAGCCACGTAGCCTCTGTTTGCTGGCGGTGAACAAATAAATGGCTTCCTTAAGACACAGCTTCCTGGTTCATACTAGCTGCAGAGAGAGCTCTTTGGAAGAGGTCTGCAGCTACTCAGCTATGGTGACACAATCTTTGTCCCAGGACAAAGTTCTTAGGGCCAGGCTAGCAGGCCATGAAGTGCCTCTGAAGCTCAGAGCAAAAGTTTTAGAGACTCTTGTGTGAACTGGGTTGTTGCATTCAAGGGATCTGCAACAAATTTTTGGTTGTGGGTCTCTTTATATTTAGAATATTTTCCTTCAAATTCATTATGACTTGGAGAGCTCTACAGAGATTTCAGGGCATATGAGGAGCCAGGCCCAGATCTTGAGATTTCAGTGGATCTTTAAGGCCAGTATCAGAACTGACTGTTTGAACTGTTCAGACTTAAGAAATGGGATGGACAAGAGTGATTCATTGCAATGGGACGATTTTGATTTCAGACACACACGTGCGCACACACACACACACACACACACACACACACACACACACAAACACACAATTAAATGTGATGAATTACAAACTGTTTTGTGTAGAAATGTAACTGTTTGTGTAAAAATGAAACTGTTTTTGTAGGAATAGAGAAGTTTGTTTTTTTCTGCCCAGGCTCAAGATGAAGCTTCAAAAAATATAAAGTAAGTGGGATTTGTTATACTCTTCAGTCTATTTAATTTAATAAAATGTACTGATGAGTAGAAGTTGGAGGAATATTTGCTCCTGGATTAGAGCAGCTCAAATGCAAAACACTTTCTTGTGCTTTGTATGGATAATGTTAGCCTGTATTAATGTACCCTATGTTTTGTTAGCAAGAAATGCAAAAAGTTAAGTCAGATGTTTGGTATATTTTATAAAGTATAAATAGCTCTATTAAGAGTCTACTTTTGGATGTAAGATTGTGAGAATTTTAATTTTGTATACTAATATTCATAACAGAATTATGATGTTACCCTGTTAATGTGAATGGTGATCCGAAGGAGTCCTTAGATTTGATGTGGTTTCATCAGGGGTTTATTGATTTTAAAAAGTGCTTGATGTAGCTAAAACTGTTCTAGACTTCCTGGTCCAATATCTATATACAGCCATTCTATCTTGATCATCTTCTACTCCTTTATTAGGAGGTATAGCAGCCATAAAAGAACAGGTGCGTTGCTGTGATTATTCCATCTACTTATAAGCTCTTAGGGAAAGCTGACTAGAGTCAAGGTCTGCGCCCTCAATCAGCTCTTTATATTATTATAAGGGGGAATTTGTGGGGCCCCACCAAGGCTCCCCTGGTAAGACCGAACACAAGGTCAGAGAATCTGAGCTTGCTTTACCCAGCAGGGCTATAGAATGAGATGATTTGCCCACAGGCAAAGTGACCAGGTATTTTGAAGGGTCTCCACTTGGCTGTACATTGTGCTTTGATCTTGAAAGTGGTACGATTTTGCCTCTCCCCTTTGTACAGTATAAAAAGCCCATTATAATAAATCTTGAGGAGACACGGTATTCACCCTGGGCCCACCCACAGCTATTCTGTATCTCTGTCTTTCTCTGCACCCCTGCCTACATTTCTATCTATTATTTCCTCATTGCGCTCACCTCTCCCAAGAAGCCTTCAACAGTGTGGAGCTATCCTCCCTCATTGGTGGAGCCAATGATGTCTTCAGGTGCCATGGATTTGCTGGTAGTTGTGAGCTGCCTCAATGCAGTGCTGGGAACTGAATTCATTCTTCAGGATTTACATCAAGTGTTCCTAAATGCTGAGGCATATCTCCACCTCCTCTTTCTTTTATGCAGTGTGTGTGTGTGTGTGTGTGTGTGTGTGTGTGTGTGTGTGTGTGTGTGTTGTGTTTTGCCTGCATGTATGCATGTGCCCCACGTGTGCCTGAAGCACATGGAGGCCAGAATAAGGTTTTGGAACTCCTGGGAGGGGGTTATAGATGTTTGTGACTGCCATGTAGATAATGGAATTTGAACCCAAGTCCTTGGAAGAACAGACAATGCTACGAGTTCTTCTACCATCTCCAGCCTTTGTTTTGCCTGACTCCTCACACCTGGAAGGGATCTAATGTTCTCTTCTGTTCTCAATTGTTATTACCGTTTATTTTCATGCTGGCTGTGGTCACACACACACACACACACACACACACACACACACACACACACACACACCTTTGATCTCAGTACCAGAGAGGGAGGAGGATCTGTGACTTGGAGGTTAACCTGGTCTACACAGCCAGTAAAAAAAAGCAACATAATAGGATACTACCCAGTAAACTCAACCTCCAAATTATTTTCAATTTCCTGTGTGTTTGTTTTGCCTGTCACTCTGTACATCATTTACATGCAGTGCTCAAGGAGACCACAAGAGGGTGACAGATACCTTGGAACCATTGCCATAGAGGGTTGAGAGCCACCATTTTTTTAAGGTGCTGGGACCTTAAGCCATCTCTCTGGCCCCTGTACTTAGAATTCCTAAGGGAAACTAGAGACTCTAATATAGAACAGTGAGGAAAGCTTTAAGGAACAGACATATTTATCTTCAGGGAGACCTCAAGCAGAGAGCAGAGTGAAACCTTGAGATCTAGAGATCCAACAACTGACAATGTCAAAACAGGTTTTATGCACCACCACACTCTGCAGCAAAAAATATCTTCTTAAGATTGGCAGAGCACGGCTTGTCCTGGTGGTGGTGGTGGTGGTGGTGGTGGTGGTGGTGCTGGTGGTGCTGGTGGTGGTGCTTGTGCTCGTGCTGGTGGTGGTGACACAAGCTTTTAATCCCAGTACTCGGGAGCCAGAGCCAGGTGGATCTATGTGAGTTTGAGGGCAGCCTGGTCTACAAATTGAGGTCCAGAAGAGGCAGCAAAACTACACAAGGAAACCCTGTGTTGAAAAAATAAAAACAAACAAACAAAGAAAGGAAGATTGTCAGAGCAGGCAAGCAGACATCTGAGAAGGAACACACATGTTGCTGCTTTGAGCTTGGGGATTAAAATTCAAACCCTTGTATGGAGGGATAGAATGGCAGTGATCTCCAAAGCTCAACCTCACTTTGTAGGCCAGGCAGGCCTCAAACTCAGAGGCCTCCTGCAGTGCTGGGATTAAAGGCTTGTGTCACCACCACCAGGCTAATCAACTCTTACTGAGGACAGCAGGCAGTCTAAGATGGTGGCCCTTTCCTTCAGATGGAGCCTGTAAGGTCATGTCTAAAATGATGGACCTTTCCCTAGGTTGGAGCCGGTAAAGTTAAGTCTAGACCTTCCCAGTAAGAGGGCACCTTCTGGGAACCCAACTTTTGAACACTCTGGAACCCCATTGAAACAGTTACCTGGGCCTTTTTGTGTCTGTAGGGAAAGG
The DNA here is from genome assembly GCF_049852395.1 of Peromyscus maniculatus bairdii. NCBI lineage: Eukaryota > Metazoa > Chordata > Mammalia > Rodentia > Cricetidae > Peromyscus > Peromyscus maniculatus. Next base: position 15,574,692 of record NC_134852.1, on the reverse strand, counting down.
AGCCTCAGTGGCTTCTGGAAGCGGCCAGAGTTTCCTGGTGAAACTCTGTCGTTTCTTCCGTGAGGTTCCCCTGGTTTGTTCCCCATCCTTCCTCCTTGATCATCCTCTGGTGAAGTCACAGCCCCTAGAGACCTGGGGAGCATGGCCCAGGTGTTAGAAGGGAGGCATGGTGTGGAGCAGCTTCAGCTTTGGCAGCACTGACTGCAGAGAGAGGCGGCCTAGGTGCCATGTCAGAGCAGACTCTGGCTGAGGCCAGGTCTCTGGGGACAAGGGAGGACACATGTCGGGATTATCAGTCCTTGTTGGAAGACCTGACCTTCAATGGCGAACCACACATCAATATGCTGACCATAGTAACCTAGGAGAACCTGCCCTTCGCCAGGAAGATCCTCTCTCATTGAGGCCCCAAAAGCCAAGGTTCCTCCTGAGAGAAGCTTCCTCTTATGTACCTTATGGATTCTATCGTGGAAAACATTGAAAGAGAGTATCTGGCTGCCTTTACTAACAATCTAGTTGCAACATTGATTTGTGTGTTTGACAAGGTGGATGAAAATGCTAGAAAAAGTTTATTAAATTACGTTCCACATGGGATGAATTATTCCCTTTGAAGAAACTGTGTCTTGGATGTCAGAGTGAATTCATTAGATCCTTCTTAGCCTATTAAACCTCTACCCCCTAATGGGAAGACATGTAGCAGCCACGTAAAGCCCACATTTTTAAATAAACAACCTGAGGAGACTTCAGCACCTGGCACAGTGGTCAGCTGCCCCAGTATCTCCACTCCTCTGATTGTACCTGACATACAAAAGAATCTTCCTGAAAAACAACTCATAAGACAACAGTTGTGGTGATGTTTTATTGGTGCTGAAATGTGATATTGTATGTGTATGTTGATCAATAAAGTTTGCCTGGAGATCAGAGGTCACAAAGAAAGCCATAAACAGCAGTCAGGTGTTGGTAGCACACACCCTTAATCCCTTAATCTGATCATGGGACAGGAGTGGTCTCTGTGACACACCCTGTATTTCTAGTAGCAACCATAGAGACCTGGAGGTCTGTATAGATAGGCAGTGAAGAGGAAGTGATGTGGCTGGGCTTAGAGCCAATGAGAAGGCAGAACAGGAAGCCTATAAAAGCAGAGGTTAGACAGGAAGAAGCTCTCTCTGTGAAAGCTACAGCGGGCTGGTCAGGTAAGGCCCCTGGTGGCTTTTTGTTATTTCTCTCATCTCTTCGGCTATTACCCCTGTATTTGGCTCTGTGTTTCTTATTTAATAAGACTCTTTAGAAATTCGTCTACAAACAATTACTTGCAGAACAAAAGCAGTTGTCCAAACTTTAGCAAAAAAAGCTGGAGCTTGAGTTAGAAGAAGCTAAGGCACAACTGGCAGTATCTCTTAGCATTCAGCAGGAGACAGCCAACTTGGGTGCTGGATCAGCACCATCTAAATTACGCGGTGTTCCACAGATTCCCACCATGGCCTTTAACACTCCCCATCAGGTTCCTGTAAAACCTGACAAAAGCCGTCCAGGTCCATCCTTACAAATTCGAGAACTGAAAGGAACTACCCGGGATCCCTGTCTTAACAGGAGGAGCCAACATTTTTCCCATGGCAAAGAGCAGAGTCATAGGAAGGAATCTGTAATGAACACATTCAACAAGGCTGATGTTAAAACAGGTCAAACTGTCCCCTCTGAAAAACTCAATTCGTCCAAGCAAGAAACAAGTGAATCAAGTGAAAGAATAACCAAGCAAGAACTTGAGCAGTTAGATTCTAAATCTGAATCTAAATCACCTTTGAAAAACAAATTATCCCACCCCAAAGACTTGAAAAGTCAAGAATCAGAATGGATGAGGTTGTGCGATATGAACAAGAGAGATCCAATTATGAAAATGTATCTTCAGGATAGAGCTGAGGGCAAAGATGAAGATGTCAAAGAAAAGAGAAGAAGTGCAGAGAAAAGGGATAAAGATGAGCACATGAAATCATCTGAACACAGGCTGATTGGAGGTGGAAGTCAAATCATAAATGGCATTGTGCAAACACAGGACATGGTTCCAGAAGAATTGGAAAACCAGGGGACAAAACCAGGGAGATCAAACACTCGAAAGAGATCAAGATCGAGGTCACCTAAGTCTTGGTCACCAACTATACATTCCCCAAAGGGAAGAGATAAATGGTCACCCAAAGAAAGGCAGAAAAGTATGTTTCCAACTTTGGCCCCCACAGCTGGAAAGATGCATCAGTCAGGACTTACACAGTCACATAGGGAAGAAAGAAATGTTAAGAAGAGTGCTAAGCAGGATGTTTGAGATCCCAGACTGCTGAAAAAGATGCATGAAGGTCGGCCTCAAGAAACTGCAAGTAAACATTCTATGAGGTCAGATGCTGAGCCAAAAGAGAATATAGAGAATTGGCAAAGCTCTAAGTCTGCAGAAAGATGGAAATCTGGTTGGCAAGAAAGTCAAAGCTTCCAACAGTGTGATGACCAGAGTAAAGCACCTCATCTAAGGAATAAGGAGAGCTGGTCAAGCACTAAAGGAATCTTGTCACCTGCAAGCCCAAAGCAGCCCCATGGAGCAAGGGTAGATGCCAATCTTGAGATTCCTAAAGACTTAACTCTTGCAAGCCAAAGAGAATTCCTTCAAAAGACGGGTGAACATTTAGCTTCCGGTGAAATTACACAGGATGAGTTCCTTGGTGTTGTGCATCAATTTCGACAGCTTTTTGAGGATCAAGATGGTGGAGGAGAGGAGCAGACATCTCCCTTCAATGATGGATTTCCACTTAAGCGACCTAGATATGAAGATTCAGATAAAGCGTTTGTAGATGGCCCAGCATCAAGATTTGTTGGCCTCCAAACAAATGAGCGGCTTCCAGCTTTAGCTGCAGACCGACCATTATTTGATGGGCCTGGTAAGCCATCTGTGAAGAGAGATGGCCCAGCCAAGATAATTTGTGAAGGACCTAATAAATTAAGCCCTAGAATGAATGGACCTCCTAGAGCAGGTTCTTTTCGGTTTGATGGGTCACCAGGACCAATGGGAGGAGGAGGCATTATGCCAATCCAAGGACCAAAAGGTCAGTTTGGAGGTGGGGGCCCTTTGAGATTTCAAGTTCCTCCAGGACCAGTAGGAACACCTCTGTGGTGTGGAGGGACAATTGGTCAAGGAGGACGAGGAGGACACGGTCGAGGAGGACTCGGTCTACCAGGAGGAGGACGAGGAGGAGGCAGTATTCGATTTGAAGGTTCAACTCGTGTGACTTTTCAGGGATCTACAGGTGTTAGGAGATTTGAAGGACCAGGGAGTAAGCCTGGGGGTGGTCTGAGGTCTGAGTGCCCTCATGGACAGAGCGTGGGTAGTCTCAGATTTGAGGGGGATCATGGTCCATCAGGGGCAGCAATTAGGTTTGATGGGCCTCATGGTGAGCCAGGTGGTGCTATCAGATTTGAGGGCCCTTTGCTACAGCAAGCTGCTGGAATGAGGTTTCAGGGTCCCCAGGGTCAGTCCGTAGCTGGTCTGAGATTGGAAGGATATAATCAACTAGGTGGGAACCTTATTTCTGAGGGACCACATGGCCAACCAGGTGTTGGGATCAGGTTTGAAGGACCTTTAGTACAAAAGGGAGGTGGAATGAGGTTTGAGGGTCCTGAACCAGGAGGTGGCCTGAGAATTGAATCACCTCTGGGTCAAGGTGGTCCCCGATTTGAAGGTTGTCACTCTCTAAGGTTTGATGGACAGCCAGGTCAGCCATCACTTTTGCCAAGATTGGATGGAACACAAGGCCAGCCAGGTCCTAGAGTGGAAAGAACTCTTCAGCCAAGTCCACAGAGATTTGCTGGGCCACCTGGACAGCAGGTTCAACCGAGATTTGGTAGTGTACCTCCAAGATTTCATGGGCCACAACAGGAGCAAGCATCAAGATCTGATATTCCTCTGGGTCTGCAAGGTCCCCAATATGACATCCATCCTTCACAAAGGCTTGAATCTTTCAATCAGACTGGCCCATATAATGACCCACCTGGCAATGCTTTGAATGTTCCATCTGAAGGACTACAATTCCAAAGGCATGAACAGATATTTGATACACCTCAAGGACCAAATTGTAATGGACCTCATGGCCCTGGAAACCAGAATTTCCCAAATGCCCTTACCAGAGCTTCAGGACACTCTTTTGATGAAAAGAATCTTCAGAGTTCTCAGTTGGGAAACTTGGGCACTTTACCTAGTCCGATGTCAGGAGGAGATATTCAGCCATCTCAAAAGGTTGTGACTGGTGTTGCTCAGCCAGTAGCATTTGGCCAAGGACAACAGTTTTTACCAGTTCATCCACAGAATGCTGGAGCTTTCATTCAAAATCCTTCAGGAGGTCTTCCTGAAGCATATCCTGATCATCATCTCAGTGAGGTGGATGTAAATGAATTGTTTTCAAAACTGGTAAAAGCAGGAATTCTCAAATTGTCACAGCCTGATTCAACTGCAACCCAGGAAAAGGAGGCTGATGCTCAGCATCCCCCTGAAGAGGGGAAGGATCAGAATGAAGATCAAGATGTTCCAGATCTCACTCATTTTACAACTGAAGAATTGAAACAACGTTATGACAGTGTCATAAACCGGCTGTACACTGGGATTCAGTGTTCTTCTTGTGGAATGAGGTTTCCCACATCCCAGAGAGATGTTTATGCAGATCACTTGGACTGGCATTATCGGCAAAATAGAAGTGAGAAAGATGTTAGCAGAAAGGTCACTCATAGACGTTGGTACTGCAGTTTAACAGCCTGGATAGAATTTGAAGAAATAGCTGATCTGGAAGAAGGTGCAGAACGCCGGTGTTTTGAAAAGGTTCATAAAGAGGTTGTCCTCAAATCTCAGGAGGCTGCTAAAGAAAAGGAGTTCCACAGTGTCCCTGCTGGACCAGCTGGAGCACTTGAGAGTTGTGAAGTCTGTCAAGAACAATTTGAACAGTACTGGGATGGAGAGGAGGAAGAATGGCACTTAAAAAATGCTATTGGAGTAGACAGAAAGATTTACCATCCATCGTGTTATGCAGGTGACCAAAACACATCTTCTTTTGCTTGTACACCATCTGCCATCAAGATGCCAGTTGAAAACCCTTGGAACATTATGTTGAACACTGTCAAAAACGATTTGCAAGAACCCTGTGAAAGTCCCCAAGTTAAGGAAGAGCAAACAGATGCCCCACCAGCCTGTGCAGAAGAAAGTGTAGCAACCCCCACTGACATAAAAACAGAAGAGGACACAGTTGAGTCAGTTTAGATAAAATGAGAAAGTTATGGTTTTGGTTTTGTAACAAAAGCTGCTGTTGGACCTAGAAAGTGAAGCTTTTTTTATGTATTTAGAGACATCTCTATAAATTGACTAGCTGAGGCAGGGCCTCAGCTGTCATTTGGTTTATAAATAGGTTTTAGTATTTGCATTTCCTACTTCCTGCATGGTTTCAGGTGCTTGTTGTGGGAAAGTTCTCTAGATGAGTGCAAATTTAACCAAATGAAATTGTATGTGTAAAAATGTGCGATTTTCACTTGTGAACTGTAAATTTCAATAAAAATATTTTGCTCTACTAAAACAGTTGAGTTCATGTCCTCATCCTTGTGCGACTCCAACATTCCTCCATCCCACCCCTCTGAAGAAGCTGTGACACTACATTCTCACCTAAGTGTTTGGTTCAAGACTCATCTGTGTTGTGAGCTCACACACATCACACTGCAGACGCTGAGGCAGTGTTCATCCTGAGCACAGGCCACTGTCCCTGTCCAGACCAGGCTCTTGGGTCCACCAAGGCCTCTGGTGGCCAGACACCTCCAGGATTGGCATGACATTTCTGCCCTGACTGCCTCAGCACTGTGTTGTCCCTGAACAGTGGGGACTGTGTGGGGATACTTCCTGATAGACACAGCCATGCTTCTGCCCCTTGGCCTGGACTATGTCTGCTGACACCGATGTTGCTTCTGGTATCGGGAGGGTAGAATCTGGGGCACATCTACTATGTACAGAATAGCCCACAACAGCAGATTCTCCTCTGCAAATGACCATGGCCAAGGCCAAGAAGCCTTGACCTGGACAAAATGGGATCAAATAACCATCAGATTTCCCTTGGTCTCTGGGGAGTTCATTGCATGATCAAAAGCATATTTTAAATTATTTAATTAAAAAAAAAACCAGTAACAGGAGAGAATATATTTTGTTGATCATGGAACCTAGGATGCAGAAAGCAGCATCCAGAACTGAGTATCCACTGTGGACTTAGCAGTCCCAGAATAAGCAGCAGCTTCAGAAGCTCCCACTAGGAGCATCAACAGCTGGAGTATCCGCTGAGCCAGCATCAGCACTGGTGAGACATGCAGGCCATCATTACATCACAGGTAGCAGATACCCCAGAGAGGCAGCTTGAGCAGCAAGGGTCTGTCCATCTCTGCTGTGAAGAAGCCACAGTGGGGAGGGCACAGTCAGTCAGAGTGTTTGTGGGAGCTAGACTGACATTTGCAACCTTGAGGAGCCACATAGAGATGCCATGGGAGAGCTGAAAGGCAGGCAGTGGTGCTGGCTTGGAGACTGCAGCCAGAGGCTTTGAACCCCAGCACCAGAATAGGTCTGTCAGCAGGCAGCGGAGGGTGATCCTGCAGGGCACCAAGATGCCAGGGTGTGCACCCTAGGTGGACCAGGAAGCAGGTACCTTCCATTCTGAGTGTGTATGCATTCAGGGATCACCAAGGTCCTTGTGGAGATGAGGCAGCATCCCCAAGGATGGAAGCCATGGTGGAAGCAGTGCTGTAGATCCAAGGGAGACTGCTGGAGGGCCCACATATGGAGAGGGCAGCAAAGCTTTTGTGCACAGGGTCTGATGCCCTAGCAGCAGACCTTGAACTGCTTAGTGAGGCAGAGCCTTACTCCACCATGAATGTCAAGCTACCATAATGCAGTCCACAGAGGATGCAAGGCAGGACCAGCATGTTGAATGCAATGCTCATAGGGACAGTGAGGCACCTTGAGCCCATGCAGAATGGGAGATTGAAGGCCCTCAGTCCCCAGGGTAGGATTGTGAAACTGAATGGGTTGGAGTCAGCAACAAAAGCCATGTAGCCTCTGTTTGCTGGCTGTGAACAAATAAATGGCTCCCTTAAGAGACAGCTTCCTGGTTCAGGCTGACTGTACAGAGAGCTCTTTGGAAGAGGTCTGCAGCTACTCAGCTATGGTGACACAATCTTTGTCCCAGGACAAAGTTCTTAGGGCCAGGCTAGCAGGCCATGAAGTGCCTCTGAAGCTCAGAGCAAAAGTTTTAGAGACTCTTGTGTGAACTGGGTTGTTGCATTCAAGGGATCCGCAACAAATTTTTGGTTGTGGGTCTCTTTATAGTTAGAACTTTTTGCTTCAGGTCCATTATGACTTGTACAGCTCTACAGAGATTTCAGGGCAGGTGATGAGCCAGGCCCAGATCTTGAGATTTCAGTGGAACTTTAAGGCTAGTATTAGAACTGACTGTTTGAACTTTTCAGACTTAAGAATCGGGATGAAAAAGAGTGGTTCATTGCAATGGGACAGTTTTGATTTCACACACACACACACACACACACACACACACACACACACAAACACACACACACACACACACAGAGAGAGAGAGAGAGAGAGAGAGAGAGAGAGAGAGAGAGACAATCAACTGTGATGACTTACAAACTGTTTTTTGTAGAAATGTAATTGTTTGTGTAAAAATGAAACTGTTTTTTGTAGGAATAGAGAAGTTTGTTTTTTTCTGCCCAGGCTCAATGAAGCTTCAAAAAATATTAAGTAAGGGAGGTATGTTATATTCCACAGTCTATTTAATTTAATAAAATGTACTAATGGGTAGAAGTGGGATAAAGTATTTGCTCCTGGGTTAGAGCAGCTCAAATGAAGAACGCTTTCTTGTTTTTTGTATGGATAATGTAAGCTTGTATTAATGTATCCTATGTTTTGTTAGCAAGAAACGCAAAATGTTAATATGGATGTTTGGTAAATTTTATAAAGTATAAATAGTTCTATTGAGTTTATTTTTGGCTGTAAGTTTGTGAGAATTTTAATTTTGTATCGTAATATTCATACTAGAATTATGATATCAACATGTTAGTGTGAATGGTGATGCTAAGGATTTCTAATTTTGATGTGGTTGCATCAGGGGTTTATTGATTTTAAAAAGTGCTTGATGTAGCAACAACTGCTATAGACATACTAGGCCTATTGAAAACAGCCATTCTATCTTGATCATCCTCTACTCCTTTATTAGGAGTTATAGCAGCCATAAAGGAAGACGTGTATTTCTGTGATTATTCCAGCTACTTTTAAGCTCTTAGGGAAAGCTGACTAAAGTCAAGGTCTGTACCCTCACTTAAGATCTTTATATTATTATAAGGGGGAATTTGTGGGTGTTACTGAGGCTCCCCTGGTGAGACTTTACTCAAGGTCAGATAATCTGAGCTTGCTTTACCCTGCAGGGCTGTAGAATGAGATGCTTTGCCCATAGGCTAGGTTACCAGGTATTTTGAAGGGTCTACACTTGGCTGTACATTGTGCTTTGATTTTGAATGTGGTAGGAATTTGCCTATCCCCTTGGTATTCTATAAAAAGCCCACTATAATAAAACTTGAGGAGACATGGTATTGACCCTGGGCCCAACCACAGCTATTCTGTATCTCTGCCTTTCTCTGCATCTTTGCCTATATTTCTATCTATTATTTCCTCATTGCACTCACCTCTTTCAAGAATCCTACAACAGGGTGGAGCTATCCTCCCACATTGGTGGAGCCAATGATGTCTTCAGGTGCCATGGATTTGCTGGTAGTTGTGAGCTGCCTCAATGCAGTGCTGGGAACTGAATTCATTCCTCTGGAAGAACATTAATTGTTCCTAAGTGCTGAGACATCTCTCCACCTCCTGTTTCATTTATGCATTGTGTGTGTATGTGTGTGTGTGTCTGTGTGTGTATGTGTGTGTTGCCTGCATGTATGCATGTGCCACATGTGTGCCTGGTTAACATGGAGCCCAGAATAAGGCTTTGGAACTCCTGGAAGGGAGTTATAGATGTTTGTGACTGCCATGTCGATAATGGAATTTGAACCCAAGTCCTTGGAAGAACAGACAATGCTATGAGATCTTCTACCAAGTTCAGCCCTAGTTTTGCCCAACTCCCACCTCGAAGGGATCTAATGTTTTTTTCTCACCTTAAATGCATCCACAAATAAAGAATGCACAGAGGCCCACTGACACAAATAAATAGAAAACTTAGTTTTTTGTTTGTCTGTTTGTTTTTAATGGCAGGAATGTAGAGGAATTAGTATTCATGTTTTTCTGACTTTAAGGCTCTGGCCTTCACCACCTCATTTGATTTTTCCAGAGATAATAATTTATCTCAACTGCTGTATTGGATGAAAAGCAATCAATAATAGTGATCCACAACCAATTAGATTTACCTGTAGATTTTTTGTTGTTGTTAGTTTATTTTAGTTCATTTTCCAGTCTTGCAAGATTTGTTCACCTTAGTTACTCTGAATGTTTTTTCTTCATACAATTCTCTTACCCAACCAAGCCATAGTCAGAAAGTCTGGAATGTACGGTAGCCAGCAGATGCCATTTGACTTAGTGTTGTTTAGGGCTGGAGGTAGAGATGAGGGTCTCACACTAATGCAGGTTAGCCTGGAAACTGCCTCCTGAGAGCTGGGATTACAGGCATGGACTACAACATCTGGCTAAGGCATTCAGAAAGCCAAGATTAGGAGATGGTTAAAATAGGTGTTTAGTATACTAGGGAAGGGTGAAGTGCTAACCACCCAAATATGAGGCTTTGCATTATAATCTCATATATGTAACTGCACCCACAGAGAAATATGGGCACACTCCTGTATGCTTGTATTTCCTGAGCTAAGGAAGGGGAGACAACAGGATCTAGTAATTTTCTGGTCACAGAGTCAGGCTGATTCAGTGAGATCAATATTCACTGAGAGACCTTGTCTCTGAAAGATTAAGGAGGGGAGAGAGAGACGGAAAGATACCCAACATCAACTTAACCTCACTACACATACATTTATCACATATACATTCACACACACACACACACACACACACACACACACACACACACACACGAACATGCATACATTATACACAGATTGCTCAAGAAGTTCTTGGGAACTGAAGATAATATCCATTTTAAGTAGAGTATTTGATTTTCAGGTCATTAAAATCCTAGCTAAATAAAATCATGAGTTATTTTGTGTGGATTCATTTTGCTTACATATACATACACATGAACAAACATTTCATAATCTTTATTTTTTTTGACACAGGGTTTCTCTGTATAGCCCTGGCTGTCCTGAACCTCACTGTGTAGAGGAGGGTGGCCACAAACTAAGATCCACCTTCCCCTGCTTCCCTAATACTGAGACTAGAATTTTAACACACCACCCTCAGCCAACCTTTTTTATTTTTCATTTTACATTTTTATTTATTTGGGGTGGTGGCATGTGGAGGTCAGAATAAGGACTACTTGTGAGAATGATTTCTGTCCTTTCCTCATATGGGTCCCTGGGGTCAGACTCAGATCCTTGGTGGCAAATAGAGTTACCTACTGAACCACCTCCCTGATACCCTGCTGTGGAATAATTATTGAAGATGTGTTACATTCTTTTATGCTGTGGAATGTTGTTTTAGTGATGCAAAGATGTATTGTGTTCTTTTATGTTGCATTTGTTTAACTCTGTGAGGCTGTGTCATTTTGCCTGCTTCAAAGACCATATTGGTTTAATAATGAGCTGACCAGCCAATAGTGAGGCAGGAGAAAGTTTAGGCCGGCCTGGCAGGCAGGGAGAATAAATAAAAGGAGGAAGAAAGCGGTGTGAGAAAAGGTGGAGAGAAGGATGCTAGGGGCCAGTCGACCATCTTCACATGCAACAATGATTAAGAAGGAAAGAAAAGACCTACAGAAATAGAGGAAGGTAAGCCCAGAGGCCAAAGGTACATGGAGTAATTCAAGAAAAGTTGTCTAGAAATATGACAAGCTAAGTTCGGGCATTTATAAGTAAGAATAAGCCTCTGTGTATTTATTTGGGAACTGAGTGGCAGGCCCATAAAGAGCAAAGTGAAAAACTGGCTAGAATACCCTGACCCCATTTTTTTTTAAAAAACAGATTCTGTGTAACCCTGGCTGGCTTCAAACTCATTATTAAACTTTGAACTCCTGGTCCTCCTGCCTCCATTGCCTAAATGCAGTGATTACAGGTTTGCTACACCACACCTGGCTTATGTGTTGGTGAAGGTGATCCCGGGGCTTACTGTGTGTTAGCTACACAATCTACCAAGGAAGCTATGTTATCAGTTCCCTGACACTTAAAACAAATTGTGGGTGTGGGGGCTGAAGAGATGTCTTAGCAGTTAAGGGTAATTGACTGCTGTTTGAGAGGTCCTGCGTCCAATTCCCAGCATCCACATGGTGGCTCACAATCATCTGAAATGGGATCTGATTCCTTCCTCTAGCATGTGTGAAGAAAAAGCACTCATATACATAAAACACATGTACAAATAAGTCTAAGAACTTTTCCTTCTTTAAATGGTAAAAAAGAATGATTCTTCACATTATAAATATGTTCTAGCGTTGGACCCCAAAATTTAGCATCTCAAGTGCACGCCCCAAGAACCCAGACTCCAGTCCTGTTGATACAATAGCAAGAGGTTTATTGGCGACTGTACAGAAAGGCAAACTCTGCTCCAAAGAAGAAGAATAAGCCACAGCTACCTCACCTGGCCAACTTCTCAGCTGATCCTGTTTCCCCAGACTAGAAGCCTCTGTGTCCTTATCTGAATGACACTCAGCTGAACTGCTTCTCAAAAGCCTGTAAGCTTAACCAGTCAGTTCCTGGTTTTTATGCTTTACATATCTTTCTGCTTTCTGCCATCACTTCCTGGGATCAAAGACTCACTTCATGGGATTAAAGTGAGTCATCATGCCTGGCTATTTACTGTGTGGCTTTAAACTCACAGAGATCCGGGTGGATCTCTGCCTCTCAAGTGATAGGATTAAAGGCGTGTGTGCCACCATTTTCTGGACTCTATATCTATGACTATTCTGCCTGCAGCAGGATTGTGAGTAATAGCTGTGACATTCCTGAGTGGGCCTGGGTAAGTAAAGCATTATTTTTTTTGAGTTGTGATAGTGTAGATATTGATAATTTGTATTTCTTCTTCTGTCTGTTCTGACTGTTGAGTGCATTTGCTTATTCATTGATTGGATACCCTGTTCTGTTGTTTGCTGTTTAATTTTGAGGTCTTTGTATATTCTGGATGTTGTTTATCCCTTGTAAGAGAAAAGAGCTGGCAATGATTTTTCTCCCATTTTCTAGACTTTCTCTTCATTCCAATCAGTGCTCTTTCTGCTGTTCAGAAGTTTTTGAATTTGGAGCAATTTGACTCTTCAGTTCTTACAGATATATCCTGAGTCATGAGACTCATTTCCTGATTCTTCATGGGCATGATCTGGGTCTCATGTAGTCCTTTCTGGAACTCTTGTGTCTTTGGTGGAAGATAATCTTGAAATGCTGATCCTCCTGCCTCCACTTCCTAGAGTTAAATGAAATGTGCACATTACTAAGCTCCATTTAGTAGTGCTGTGGATCAAACCCAGGTCTTTATGTATGGTGAGCAATCACAAGACTGACTGGGTTATATGTGTAGCTCCTGTGTGGGGTTTGGTTTTGAAACTTGGTCTACTGTGCAGCTCTGGCTGGCGTGGAACTCAAGAGATCAGCCTGCATCAGGTCCTCTCATACTAAAATTAAGGATATGAGCTACCATGTTAAGCCTGAGAAGTTTTTTGTTTATTTTTGACAGGGCTTCTCTGTGAAATTCCTGGCTGTCCTGGAATTTGCTTTGTAGATCAGGGTTGCCTCAAACTCAAGTCTTAAACTCATAGAGATTCTCCTGTCTCTGCATGTTGAATCCTAGCATTAAAGGCATGCTCTAGGACACATGGCTTAGGAAATCTCTCTCTCTCTCTCTCTCTCTCTCTCTCTCTCTCTCTCTCTCTCTCTCTCTCTCTCTCTCTCTCTCCTTTTGTACTCTCTTTTGCTTTTAGCAATTTTGAGACAGGGTTTCTCTGTATAATCCAGGCTGTCCTGGAACTCTCTGTAGACCAGGCTGGCCTCAAACTCAGATCTTTGTGCCTCTGCCTCTCAAGTGCTGGGATTAAAGGCATGTTCCACCATGCCTGGCTTGAGTTATTCTTTTCTCTCTTTTTTTAAAAAGAATTATTAATTAGTTTTTATGTACGTTGGTGTTCTGTCTGTGTGAAGGTGTCAGGTCTCCTGGAAGAGGAATTATAGACCATTGTGAGCTGCCATGTGGTTGCTCAGACTTGGTCCTCTGGAAGAGCAGCCATCAATCCCAACCACTGAGCCATCTCTCCAGCCCCAAGGTTTTTCTTTTTAATGGAAGCATTAATGTCACTAATTTACTCTGTCCTAAAGGTTCTAGAAAGCAGTGGTTTGTTCTCTCTAGTGTTTGGAATTGAAACTATGGGATTCTTGGCTCCAGCTTTCTGAGTTATATCCCCATGCCTCAGTACTCTTTATTTCCCTAGGTTAGCCCAGAAGCTGCTCTGCAGACAAGGAAAGCTTTGAATTTGCTTTTTTTCCCCCAACATAACATTTTTATTGATTATTTAGAGTTCACATAATGCATTCTGTTCACAGTTAATCCCCCATCCCTGGTGACCTCCCCCAAAGAAAACAAGAGTGAAAAAATAAAACCAAGCCCAATTTCTATTGTCCATATATTCACTGGAACATGGTCAAACTCCCAGTGTCCGTTACCTTCAAGAAAACAGTCCTTCCCCACCCGCACCAGAAGTCATTAACTGTGAAGAGTTACACTTCAGGATCCCTATCACAATATTAAGAGTTCCTTTAAGTGGCTTACCATCTAGACTGTTTTCTTTTTAGGGTGGGTGGGGCAGGGGAGAAGTTGTCATGGAAGCCTTCTGTTTCTTGTTTTCAACTGAGTCTGCAGTCATCAATTCCACAGCAAAAGAAGCTTCCTTGCCCCTCCCCTCCTTTTGGAACAACCCTGGCTGTCCTGGAACTTACAATATAAACCAGGCTGGTGAACTCAGGCCTCTGCCTCTTGCCCACCAGTCTTTGAATTGGGGATTTTCCTGCCTCATCCTCCCAAGTAGCAGAAATTACAGGCCTGAAGCACCAGGTCCAGATATATTTTTGTTTTTAATTGATTTTAGAAATAATATTTAATATTGTTAAGTTTTTATTCTATATGTATAGTTGTTTTGTCCACATGACTTGCATCTGCCCTGCTGATGTCAGTGGTTCTTTGTTCTGATAATTCCTTCCTTTCACTTCCTTCTTCATTTTGGAATTTGGAATGTTTATTCTGTGGTTGGGGTGTATGTCAGAAATAGATAACTTGTTTGGTTTTCCTTTTTGGAGAAAGGGTTTGTCTGAGCATCCCTAGCTATCTTGGAAAGCAGTATGTAGACAGGCTGATCTTGAACTCAAAGATCTGCCTGCTTCTACCTCTCCTGCTGAGTGCTAGGATTAAAGGCATACACCACCACCATGTGGCAGAAATATGTGACTTTACCAGGAGCTGCCAATTTAAAGACTGCCTTAGTCTCAGTGTTTGAATGGACTTTGGACTCATTATTATTACATTGACTTGGTGTGTGTGTGTCTAACACACATGGGTGTTGTCATCAGAGGACCACTTACAAGAGTTGTTTCTCTCCCTCCATCACATGGGTCCCTGGGTTGGAACTCAGGTCCACAGGCTTGGTGGCAAGTGCCTTCACTTGCTGAGCCATCTTGTCAGCTTGGGCTTTGGGCTTTTAGTCAGTGTGGGAACAGTTAACGACTACAGATCTGTGCAATCGGACTGACTACATTTTCTGTAACTAAGTGTCTGAACATATGAGGAGGAGAAAAGCAAACTTATCTCTGCAAGGTGATGGTTTGGGTGTCAGGTTGACAAGAGGTAGAGTTAGGATGATTAATATTGCTAACTCTAGCATCAAGCAGGAGACTGGTGATATCGTGTTCCCCAATATATCGTGCACTCTAATAAATTTACCTGGCGTCAGAGAACAGAACATAGAGGCCAGACAATAGTGGCATTCATACCTTTAATCCTGTCACTTGGGAGGCAGAGATCCATCCGGATCTCTGTGAGCTTAAAGCCACACTGGAAACAGCCAGGCATGGTGACTCACACCTTTAATTCCAGGAAGTAATGGCAGAAAGCAGAAAGGCATAAAAGGAATGAAAACCAGGAACTTGGCTGGTTAAGCTTTCAGGCTTTTAAGCAGCACAGTTCAGCTGAGAGGCACCCAGTCTGAGCAAACAGAATCAGCTGAGGAACTGACAAGTTGAGGTGGCTGTGGCTTATTCTGCTTCTCTGATCTTCTAGCATTCACCCCAATACCCAGCTCCAGGTTTGTTTTTATTAATAAGACCCTTTAAGATTCATGCTACAGGAGACCAGTCTCTGAGCAGAACCATGAGGTTTTGCTAGATAAATAAACCTATCTGCTAGTCCATGATTGTCTATGCTAGGCTATTTAAGATGAGAAGACCTACCTTAATTGTGGGTGACATTATATCATGGAAGAGGTCCTGGACTGAACAAAAAAGGATATGTATTTACTATTCATTTTTCTCTAGTCTTATAATCCTGCCAATATTCCACTGTGGGAGTTCTTTTCTGCTCATTCCTATTTAGGGTTCTAAATGCCTCTTGGGCTTGGATATTAGTATTTGTCCTTAAGTATGGGGATTTGCTGGTATAACTGAGGGTCTGCTTGCACTATGGAACCAAAAGAAAAAAAAAGAAACATGAAGGTGATAAAATGCCAAAGGCTTTGGCATGCTAATACATACCTGTAATTCCAGCACTAAGGAGGTAGATTGAAGAACTGCCTCCAGGTCAAGGTCAGTCTGGTCAATGTAGTGAGTTTTTGGCACTCAGGATATAGACCAAGACTGTGTCTCAATGAGATAAGAGAGAAGAAAAGGAACAAGAAAGATAGGACTGAGAAATAGAATATGAATCAACATACAAGAAATACGAGGGGCTACAGGAAAAAACTAACAAGTCATGGTGGTGCCCTGCACTTTAACCCAGTACTCAGGAGGCCCAGGCAAATGGATCTCTGTCAGTCTGAGGCCAACCCTGAGATACACAGTGAGATCCTTTCTAAAAGGTAAATGAAGGAAGCAGCCATAAAACCCAACAAATACTGTTGCATTAATTGATCACTCCCTTGTTGAAATATGTATGGATTGTCACCCCACCAGTAGGTTTCCTGTCTTTTCATGCATTACATATATATGTATCTTATTACAAAGAGTAGCATGAACTTTGAGGAATAAGAATACATAAGGAGGGTAGTGGTGGCCCACACCTTTAATCCCGGCATTCTGGACTCAGAGGCAAGCAGATCTCAAATCAAGGCCAGCCTGTTCTAAGACCAAGTTAAGGACAGCCAGGGCTACACAGAGAAACCCTGCCTCAGGGCTGGAGAGATGGCTCAGAGGTTAAGAGCACTGGCTCCTTTTCCAGATGTCCTGAATTCAATTCCTAGCAACCACATGGTGGCTCACAACCATCTGTAATAATATCTGGGCTCTTTTCTGGCCTGCAGGTGTACATGAACACAGAACACTAAAGTTAAAAAGAAAAAGAGAGAAAAAGAAACCTGTGTAGAAAAATATAAACAAGCAAAAGTGTCTAAGCAGCTTGAGAATTCCTAGGACATGAAATGACCTATCCTGTGAGAGACTGGTTTTGAGATTTATGTGACTGGAGGGAAGATGGTAGGCAGCTTTCAAAGAAGTATGCTGCCTTTAGGTCCCAATGATTCTTTTCTATTTGGACCCAAGGTCCAAAAGAATGTGATCATGTCCATTGTAGATGCTTTGTTTTTGAGATAGAATACCACTAGTACATAGAACTGGCTCACCTGGAAATCACTATGCAGACCAGTCTAAGCCTCGAACTCACAGAGCTCCACTGTCCTCCAGCCTAGTCCTCTGCAAGAATTTAAAGAAAGGTCATTATGAAATGAAACCTTTTGAATGATCTATGTGGATCAGATTTAGTGTGGACAGAATGAGAACCAGTATGGTGGTGCATGCCTTTCTTCCCAGCACACAGCCGGGTTCAGATCTCTTTGATTTTGATGCCAGCATGGTCTACACAGAACTATGTCAGTCAGGGGAAAAGATTTCTTGGGAAAGTCCCATTTCTTGGGCTTCGTTGTCTCAACTCTGTGATAGGAAGATGAACGGCCTCAAGCGCCTCTTCAGAACATCTCATCAGGAATTTCCTTTATCTCAGCACTCAGGAGCCAGAAACAGTGAATCTCTGTTAGTTCAAGACCAGCCTGGTCTATAGAGTGAGTTTCAGGACAGCCAGGGCTACACAGAAAAACCCTGTCCTAAAAAACCAAGCCAAACAAAAAAATTAAAACAAGCAAACAAAAAAGAGAATATATCTCCATTCTTGCTAGGATATTTGTGAAATCTTAGGTCGGAGCGAAGTTATCTCCTGCACTACTGTCCACAGAAGTTTTGGAGTTGGACTCGTGTGTAGCCAGTAGAGGAGCAGGGCTTTGAGCATTGGCCATAAATGCCACACCTTCACTCTATGCAAGTGTTTGATTAATATGTATCCCCAAACTCAAGCTAGACTTGAGAGTTTATACTCAGATGTCCACTTGCATGCTCTGCCAATCTTAAGAATTTCTTTTGGAAGCAGGATGTGGTGGTGCCTAAAACCTGTTTTTACTGGGGAATAACAAAATGCAGGGAGTTAGGACTCTGTATAGTCCTAATATTGATGGCTTGAAAATGGAAAAATAAATGAATGTATAAGCAGAAAAAACAACCCTGTTTTTATATTGTCAGTTGTTAGATCTGTGGATCTCAAGGCTTCCCTTTACTCTCTGCTTGAGGTCTCACTGAGGATAAATCTGTCTGTTCCCTAAAGCTTTCCTCATTGTTCTATAATAGGGTCTTTAGTTTCCTTTAGGAATTCTAAATTCAGGGTCCAGAGAGAGGGCTGTTTTGATCCTAGCACCTAAATGCTGACTCACAACCCTCTCTGGCTAGAGTTCCAAGGGATCTGACACCCCTTGTGGTCACTGAGGGCACTGCATGCAAGTGATGCACAGACAACCACATAAACTCACACATGAAACTGAAAATAATTTTGAGGTTGAGTTTATTAAGTAGCTTTCCTATCATGTACCTTCTTCTTCTCCTGGCTATGCAGCCCAGGATAGCCTCCAAGTCACAGACCCTCCTTCCTCCCTCTCCAGTACTGAGATCAAAGATGAGTGTGTCACTACAGGCAGACTAATAATAAATCTTACAAAAGTCTTGGTTCAGCCTCTCTAGTGCTGAAATTATAATCATATATGCTGTGGAATAATCATTTTGTACACTGTGAAGATTTGTCACTGTGATTGGTTTAATGAAGTCGCTGACTGGCCAATAGCTGACCAGAATCAGGTTAAGCAGGATAGGCACACTAGGAGAATGCTGGAAGGAAGATGAACAGTGTCTGGAGTAACCACCACACAGAGATGGAGTCCATGAACCTGCCATGTTAACAAAGGTACCATCACATGGAAGAGCTGAAATAAGGAATATGGGTTAACTTAAAATGTAAGAGCCAGTTAGCAATAAGCCTGAACATTGGCCAAGCATTTGTAATTAATATAAGTCTTAGTGTGCGTATTTGAGAGTGGCTGTAGGACAAGAAACCTCTGCCTACATATATACAGTCACATAGAGCAGATTTGTTTGTGTGTGAGTCTAGGGATTGAATTTAGGGTCTTGTGTATACTTGGTCCTTTAAATTCTCAACTATATCTTCAGCCCTTCATACATTTACATTTGTGCTCCTTGATTTTATCATGACCACCTCAGGTCGGTATATCTGGATCTGGAGCCTGCAATCAAAAAGGCCAGCCCCAGAGGTAACCACTCAGGCTCATCTTCCTAACTGTTGCATTTGCACCAGCGACTAGAATCTGACCAGAACTTCATTGTCTCAGCATCATCAGAGGGACAGAGAAGAGCAGACGTGCACTGTCTCCACAGTTTACTTAAGGTACTTGCAGTTTTTATTTCTTTTGCTATGATAAAACACTCTGGAAAACCAAATTCAGGGAAACTCAGGATGAGGGGGAAGGATTATTTCAGTTCACAGTCACAGATTACAGTCCATCACTTTGGGGAGTCACAGCTGCATGAACTTGAAACAGCTGGTCATATGACAGTCACAGCTAGGAGCAGAGCGAAATGAATGCATGCAGACAATGTCTCTACCCTTATATACTTTAGTTCCCCAAGCAGTGAAAAGTGCCATACACTAAAGCAGGGAATACTGCCACACACTTTAAAGCTGGGTCTTTCCACACTAACTAAGGCAACCGAGATAATCCACCAGGCCAACCCAATGGGGGGGGAACCTCATGAAGCTCAATTTCCAGGTGCTGGTAGGTTGTGGCATGTTGACAAATAGAACTAACCATCACAATTAAACATGGGGTCAGAAAAAGAGAAAGCAAACACACTCTGAGCGTGTCTTCCAGAGAATGAACACAGCTTCAATAACTCAGAGGTTAAAGCATGTACTTGAGAATGTAATAGAGATGGCTCAGCGCTCTTACAGAGGACCTGAGCTCAGTTTCTAGCCCCTCCACTGGGTGGATCAAAACTGCCTGTATGCTAGTTCTAGGGACTCTGATGCCCTCTTCTGGACTCTGAGGGCACTGTACTCATATGTGCACAAATGCACACACACATAATTAAATAATTTTTATTTAAAGGTTATAAGTGACTCCAGTTTCTGCTAATTGTAATTGATAAATCATAATTGTAAATATTTAAAGAAAATATAAGCTTTCCCATTTTGTAGTATTGAGGCATGAAGAGAGAAATAAAAGCCAATTTTGGTCAGTTAGAGTTTTACATATACATTGTGATCAATGTATTTTGAGTCACAATCTCTGTAATGTGTTTTTTGTTTGTTTTTAGATTACAGGAGCTTTCTCTGTGAAGAAAGAATGGTTCCTCTAGAGATAAATGGCTTTGTCCAAATCCGAAGCTCGAACCGGATCAAGCACACCCGGGCTTCTCAGTGGAAAGAAGCAGTCATCCAAATAGTAGAAAGAAAACAGAAGGTTAATCTGGTGGTTTCCTTGAAGTTGGAAGGAAGGAGCAGGGTTTTTCAGCTGGGTGATAATGTTGCAGGTGTAATGGTTAGTTGTTGTGAGACAGGAGAGCATCATCTGCATTTAACTCTGAAAGATGACACTTCCTTACTCATTGACAAGTTATCTTCCACAGATGTTGAAAGGTTGAAGAATTGCCTGGATTCTTTTCATCTATCTGAATCCCAACAACTCGAGGAACCCAAGAGTAATCAGCATATTCCTGAAAGCAGTGATCCATTTTGCAGGAAACACCAGGAGCGAGTTTGTGGATCCTTGAATACTACAGAAGAAAGTGGGACTCCACTGCCCATGAAGATGACAGTTTCAGAGCCAAACTCCAGCAGCAGTCATGTTGAAAAAGAGAGTGGAGAAACACAGAGCAAAAACAGGAAGAGAAAATCAACATCCACTGTAGAAGTGAATGAGGACATTCTTGAAGAAAATAATCCTGAATCAGAAAAGAAATCCAAAACCTATAACTCCAGGAATAAAAGAATCGAAGGAGAGAAACCAGTGGCTTTAAGAGATCAGGAGAAGCATAACATTGGGAAACTGGAACCTTCATTCAACCCCAACACCCGCTTGGGTCCTAACCTATATGTCTTTGTTCTTCCAACACAAATATGGTCTGACGAAAGTGGATCAAAGTTTAGACAGGAGACCAAAACATACACACATAATGAAGTCCATCCTTCTCAAGGCATTTATATAAAGGAACTGAAACCTGAAGGCTTCCCCAATTTGGGAAACACGTGTTACATGAATTCCATTTTACAATCTATTTTTGGGATTCCAACGTTTGCAATGGATTTGCTCACACAAGATATCCCATGGGAGAAAGTTTCAAATGATAATCTTATCAAGCCCTTAAGCCATCTGCTTGTCTGGAAAGATATCCAGAATATGGTGATCAAAGGAATGTTACTCAGGGATGTGAAGAAATCCATTTCTATGGTTGCAAACACATTCTTGGGTAATGAACAGAATGATGCCCTTGAGTTTCTCAGTCACTGTTTAGACCAGATGAAAGTGAATATGGAAAAACTAAATGCCATGTGGATCACTGAGAAGGATAATGAAGCTGAGAGGTCATCACCATCAACAAATGCTGAGACTGCCACCCCCAAAAGGTTTGTTTGTCCTGTCAGTGCTAATTTTGAATTAGAGCTGCAGAGCTCCATTGTTTGTGAAGCCTGTGGTGAGGCTACTCTGAACACTGAAGTGAGTAATTACCTCTCTGTTGACCTGCACCAAGGGACAAGAGAAGAGCCTCTATCTATCCAAAAGTCCCTTGATCTTTTCTTTACACCAGTAAAAATTGAGCATAATTGTGCGAAGTGCAAGAACAAGAATTCAGTTCTCAGGTACACTTTGAAGAGGCTCCCCAGGGTCCTCATTGTTCATCTGAAACGCTACCACTTGACCGCTAATGGGTTGTTGGTGAAGAGTCATCAACCAGTTGAGATTTCTAAGTATCTAAATGTATCTTCCCACTACAATGAAAACAGGAAACCACCATTTCCCTTGACTGATAAGGTCCCACTTGATGACCGTGATGTCCCAAATGTCCCTGAAGGGATGATGCCTCTCAGCCAGTCAATACCATCTAGTAATGTGAAGAACTATGAGAAAATTAATGCAGATGGAATGTCAGATCATCACACTAACACTAAGATTGTCAATGATTGTGATCTTAATGAAGGAAAGATTCTTGAAGGATCTCAAAATATGGCAAAACAGGTGCTCTCTAATTATAGGAATAGATTCCACAAGGAATTCCTTCCTCAGGCATCACCTCCAAGTGTTGAGGGTACTCAGGAGGACACAGAGAAGGATGTGAATAAGTCTTCAAAATTGAGAGAACAGAAAGATAATGAAGATTCCCTTGGTACATCAGAGAATCCTAGAAATAACAATGTTCCAGGAAGCAACAACACAGTAGATGCTGTTGATGAGTCAAAAAATGTGGTATTGAGAGATGATCCTCAGAATTACAGACTTGTCAGTCTTGTCAGCCATTTTGGGAGGTCCCATTATTCAGGTCATTATGTAAGCAATGTGTATGATTTTCAAAAGCAAGCATGGCTCCTGTACAATGATGTCCGAGTGTTCGAGATTCCAGAGGCTTTGATTCAGAAGATTCATCTTCACAGTGGATACATTTGTTTTTACATGCATAAGGAGATATTTGAGTGGCTGTTGAAAAAGGCATCAGAGTACTAGTTACTTAGAACATCTAAAGAGCAAAAGAAGAATTATGGATCTTTTCTCACCATTGCTTATTGGCTGTACACACGTCCTAGAAGAATCCATTTTTAACACTCATTTAGGTCAATTGAAAACTCAGCAAGCAAAACAAAACAAACAACATATTAGGACCAAAACCCATACATTCGTGATGCAGGCTATATACCATTTTCTCCTACAAGACTATAGTGATGCTTTTTACATTTTTTTTGTTTTGCTTATTTTTGTTGTTTTGAGACTATTTCTCTATGTGGTTGTGGGTGTTCTAGAAGTCACTCTGTAGAGCAGGCTGGCCCCAAACTCAGAGATAAAACTTCTTTTGCCTTCCATCTGCTACCATCTATGGGAGAATATTTTAAAAAATATTTATTTTTATTTAATGTGTTTTTCCTGCATGTATGTCTGTGTGAAGGTGTTGGGTTTCCTGAAACAGGAGTTAAAGGCAGTTGTGAACTGCACGTGGGTGCTGGGAATTGAACCCAGACCCTCTGGAAAAGCAGCCAGTGCTCTTACCCACTGAGCCTTTTTCTCCAGACCTAACACAATGGCTTTTTAGATGTCATTCTGTACCAACACAACACAGCAAGGAACTGACTAAATGTCCCCGTGTTAGTATCCTACATCATAATGGGTTCAAAACAAGTACTGATGGACTTAAATGTTTGAGAAGTGGTGTGTAAAATGTCTTATTTCATCAGTGTATATATGATTTACTCATGTGATCTGGAGATTTTCATGATATTGGTTGCTCTCCATCACTTAATGTATACCATTCTATTGTCAATTTATTTAAAAGAAAACCTATTGTTTTGTATATGTGCTCATGACTCATTGCTGATGAAAGTACGGAGCTGCCCACCAACTGGTTTTGTGTTTCCTTCTCAGAATTGCAGGGCATTGCTTCTGGGTTGCACAGGAAATGAAATAGAGAGTGTGTTAAAATGTGCAAATTCACAAGCTCCATAAGGGCTCTGTGGATGCAAACACCTGCCACCAAGGCTGATGACACCAGTCCTGCAAGCTGTCCTCTGACTCTAGAGGAGCCAGCACGTGTGCACATATATGCTTAAATCAATGAGTGAAAATCTAATACGTTTTTGAATCTCACTATGTAATTTTCTCTGGCTTAGAACTCTATTTAGATCTTGTGTTCTATAACACGGATGTCTCCTGGCTTTGCCAACTGAGCCCTGGTTTTTAAATGTCTGGACCACAATGCCGAGCATAATACCATTTTAAAAGCACTTTTAATAAACTTTGAAGTGTCAAATATACTTGCTATATTCAAATCCTGATGATATGAGAAAATGGAGGGGTTCAAGGGACAGGGGGTCTGAGACAGACAGTCCTTTAGGTGAGAGCCTCCTATATTAGCACAAACTGCATGGTGGGGTTCTAAAGAGAACATTTCAGTTCATAAGACAAAGCAAGGTTCCCCTTAGTTCCCAGGAGTAGGAAGAGATCCTGTGCCATGAAGCAGCAGACTTCCTTAATACATAGCCCAAAGGACAGACTTGTTTTCAGCCTGTTAACCTGATTCCTGGGTAGCAAGGGGAGAGGGAAACCAGCTGGGGTTGCTGGCTATGAGGGGTGCAGCCTGATCTGAGATACCCACACCACATCTGTTTCAGACGCACAAAAACATTGTACTGATCCTCTAAAGGGGCTGGGGAGATAGTTCAGCAGGTCAGCGCACTTGCTCTGTCGGCAGGAGTACCTGAGTTCAAATCCCCAGCACCCACATAACAAGCTCCTCATGGCTGTGTGTGCCTGTGACTCAGCACTGGGGAGTAGACAAGGGTGGATTCCACAGCTCACTAACCATTCGGCATGGCCACAATGGGAAGTGTAAGGTTCAGGTGTGGGACATTCACCAGAGAAAACTGCTGGACCAATGTGCTAAGGTCTGGGGCCCTGTTCACAGTTAGATTGTATTTTGAAAAGGAAACATGCCGGGCGGTGGTGGCGCACGCCTTTAATCCCAGCACTCGGGAGGCAGAGCCAGGCGGATCTCTGTGAGTTCGAGGCCAGCCTGGGCTACCAAGTGAGCTCCAGGAAAGGCGCAAAGCTACACAAGAGAAACCCTGTCTCGAAAAACCAAAAAAAAAAAAAAAAAAAAAAAAGAAAAGGAAACATGTGGGTAGTGATAGAAAACACCCCATGTCCTCTGGCCTTCACATGTGCAAGCTCACAGGTGAAAACACCACACAAAGGATATTTTCCAAATTCCTTATTTGGGCTGCAGAAAGGGTTAAGATCACTTGCTACACTTTCAGAGGACCAAGGTTCTCTTCCCAGAATCCACGTGGTGGTTTCCATTCTCTGTAACTCCAGATACAGAGGATCAAATGCCCTCTTCTGGTTTTGTGGTATGCAGACAAAACACCTCTACATTATAGCACTGCCCACTTCCACCATCAAAAAGGCACAACACAGCTTTGTGGCTAATTTAAAGAGCTAATACAATTCCCAGTAACATACTGTGTAAGAACATCTGCATAAGTTAACATTGTGAGGGTAGAAAACATACTAAAAGCCTGGTAATGTATAAAATATGGGGCAAAATTAAGTGAGGGTGGTAGGCGAAAGAAGAGATTAGTTGAGCACAGTGGTTCAAAATACCCAATTATCCAATTAAAAAACTGGGTGCAGATCTAAACTTAGACTTCTCAACAGAAGAATCTCAAATGGCCAAGATACACTTAAGGAATTGTTCAACATCCTTTGTCATCAGGAAATGCAATTATTTATTTCACCTTTGTGGTTTTTTGTGTGCTTCTGTCTCTGCACAAAGTGCATGCAGTGCCCACAGTGACCACAAGATGGGGTAGATGCATTGGAATCATAGCCAGAGAGGGTTGTGAGCCACATTTAGGTGCTGGACCTTAACAGCCATCAATCTGGACCCTGAACTTAGAATTCCTAAATAAAACTAAAGATCCTAAGGTAGAACAGATAGGAAAGTTTTAGGGAACAGACAGATTTATCCTCAGCGAGGCCTCAAGCAGAGCAGAGGGAAGCCTTGAGATCTACAGATCCAACAACTGACAATGTAAAAACAGGTCTTAGGCATGACCACACCCTGTTGCAAAAAGAGATTCTTAAGACTGGCAGAGCATGCAAGTGGACATCTGAGAAGGAACCAGCACTTCTCTGCCTTGAGTTTGGGAATTGCAATTGATCAAACCCTTGTATGAAGAGAAGATGTGACAGTTATATCCAATGTCAAATACTCTCCCCTCCACAGGCTAAGAATGAGACCACCTCCAAAACTACTGTGGAGAAGAGGGCAGGAGATGACTTTGTTCAGACCTAAACTTTTACAACTATCCTGGCAGGAAGGGATATTCTCTTTTTGTTTGTTTCTTTGTTTTTTTTTTTTTTTTTTGAGAAATGCTTTCTCTATGTAGGCTGTCCTGGATGGAATAGGCTCTGTAGACCAGGTTAGCCTTAAATTGGCAGAGCTGCCTGTGGCTGCCTCCCAAGTGCTAGGAATAAAGGCATGCACCACCATTACCCTGGCTTTTATCTCCTTATTCTTTAATGTACATATTCCTCTCTGTAATAAGCCCTGAATATACATGAACATGTTAAAAAGACAGGAAAAGTATTATTGTGGGCATGAGTAAATATACCAGCATGTCCAGACAAGGTGAACACGTTTAGTTCCCTGAAAGCACCCATCTTGTCTAGACTTCATCCCCAGATGTAACATTGAAACATGAAGTTCCTGGAGTCTTTTCTTTTACCATGACTCAGTAAGATGGATGCATTGATTAGCCTCAGGGTTTTGATTAGATTGCATAATATTTAAAGGTTCAATTTGTTTTCTGCAAGAGTATAGTATTCAGTGATCTCTACTCACAAGGCCATAGAACACAATTTTATATTTCTAGTCTTTAGAATCCATTGGAATCTTTTTGTTAAGACTTTTGTTAGTTTTGAGTTTTTTTTTGTTTCAGTTTTTGTTTTTTGAGACAGGTTCTCCATGACTAGTCCTGGATGACCTGAACCTCACAATATAGATTCCCAGGCTGGCCTCAACCTCACAAAGGTCCTCCTGCTTCTGTCTCCCGAGTGCTGGGATTAAAGGTGTGCACCACAAGCCCAGCCTTGTTATCACTTTGAGACAGGGTCTCACACTGCACTGGAACTTCATATCTAGCCCTGTTTGGCTTCTCACTCACAGCAATCCTCCCTCCCCAGCCTTCTGAACACTGAGTTTCTAGGCATTAGGCACCACACCTGCCTTCAGTGATGGATTCCTACAGATGGAGATTTGCTGTTACAGGGAGAGTGACCTTTGAGGACATCACTGTGACCTTCACCCCAGAGGAGTGGCAGGGTTTGAACCCTGAGCACAGACACTTGTATTAGGATGTGATGTTGGAGAACTACAGCAACCTGGCCTCTGTGGGTGAGGAGGGCTTTGGGACTGAGGAGAGGGGTGATGGCCTGAAGTCTGAAATAGACAAGGACCTTTTCTAGGTTGAGCAGGTTTGTTTCTGGTCCACTTTTCACTGTTGGGGTATCCTATGTGAGTCAGGATTAGGATGAAGCAAGAGAGGAGTGTGGAGCCTAATTTTGTGATTGCTTTATTGCTTTGCTTGTGTGTGTCTGTGTCTATGTCTGTTTGATGTGTATGTCTGTGAGTGTGAACGTGAGCGTGTTCATGTCATGTCATGCCAGGTGGAGGTCACAGGACATTTGGAGGTTCAGCCTCATTTCACCCTTTGACTGTGTTGGAGACCAGGTCTCTCATTCACTCCTGAATACAACTGACTAGCTGGTCCACGAGCCTTTGGGAATTCTCCAGTCTCTGCTTTGCTGACATTACAGAAGTGTCTCTGCCATGTCAGTTTATACCTGAGTCCTGGGGATTCAAACTCAGGTCCTGATAC
The DNA here is from genome assembly GCF_049852395.1 of Peromyscus maniculatus bairdii. Lineage (NCBI taxonomy): Eukaryota > Metazoa > Chordata > Mammalia > Rodentia > Cricetidae > Peromyscus > Peromyscus maniculatus. The sequence continues at coordinate 15,547,268 of NC_134852.1, read as the reverse complement.
TCTCACAGCCAGGGCTTTACCACAAGCCATCACCACACAGCCCATTTGTTGTTTTAGTTTAAGGATAATTTTTCTAAATTTAGTGTGTTTGTGTGTGTGTAGGGCATGTGTATTCAGGTGGCACTAAAGGTCAAAGAGGCCATCAGTCCCCTAGATCTGGGGTCATAAGAAATTATGAGCCACCAGAAGTAGGTGCTTGGAGCTTAACTGGAGTCCTCTGGAAGGGTAGCAAGTGTTCTTACCTGCTGAGCCACTTCTCCAGTACTGGTTTCTTTTATGTTTAATTGTGTGTATCTGTGCGTCAGCATGTTTATGTGAGTCCAGAAGTGGGCATCTCTCCAGCCCCTGACCAGTGCTGCTGGCAGTTCATCCCTGGTAGCCAACCACCTTGGTTGAGATAGCTGATCAGACACTTCCTTAGACTAAGGCCAACTTCCTGAGACCAGAATGGCCCCACTTGGTGATTTCCAGCATCCTCATCTCAAATCACTAGAGTGGAAATTTCTAATAGAACATTTCTCTGTAATTCAGTTCAGAAAAGGAGCAGAATACGGAAAGGCATGTTAGGATGTCCATGAATGTGGAGAAGAGTCTCAAGAGAGGAACTGTATCAATACACAAAAAAAATTCACTAAGCAAAAAGGTGCTGTACATGAAAAGTTATTTCTCCCAAGCAATGATGATGTTCGTTCAACAATCAGACTCTCTGAAGTCAAACCTGAAAACATCAGAAAAATCAGGGTGGATAAAAAGCATATGCATGTAATGCATGTGGGAAATCCTTCAGCAGCAAAGAAGCCTACATAAAATTCCATATTGTGCAAAAACCTTATAAATGCTCTGAGTGTGGAAAAGGCTTTGCAGAGAAGTTGTATTTTGATGGACACCAGAAAAGATTTCACGCTAGGTAGGGCCTTTGAGCACTTCAGAAATATGAGGAACTTCATTTATATAATGGCATGGAATAGTCATGCTAAAAATGGACTGCAAAATGGTTACAATTTTTGAGTGTATTACAGAGAACATCGAGGTTTAAACTCAGAGACTTTCTCTTGAAGATAGGATTAGCTCATTCATTCACATATATTTGTTTTGTCTTTTAAAATATGTGTCCTTGTGTATGTATGTAACGGGTTTATAGGTGCCTAGTGTGTGTGGACCCACAGAGGCTCCCCCATAAGACCTTACTCAAAGTCAGAGAATCTGAGCTCGCTTTACCTAGCATGGCTGCAGAATTGGGATAATTTGGCCACAGGATAGTTATCAGGCGTTTTGAAGGGTCTACATTGGGCTATTCATTGTGCTTTGATCTTGAAAGTAGGAGGTCTTTTGCCTCTCCCCTTGGGAATGCACTAACAGCTGGGAATAATATAATGTCTTTATTGCAGTGGGTATTTGTTCCACCTGGGGTAACCTGTGGTCCCAGCCCCTAGTCATGGCCTCTTGGCCAGTTCAAGACCTGAAGAGCACCAATTCTAGGAGCTCTTTCTCTTGTGCTTGCTCGAATTCTTGGAAGGCTGAGAGCTGGTCCCACGCTGCTTCCTGCTGCCCGAGTCAGTCTCTACCATCAGAGGAGAGGGAGAGAGAGAAGGAGAGAGAGTGGGAGAGGCAGAGGGAGCCCTGAGTGTGTGTTCCTTGGGTCTTAAGCTAGCCTTTAATGGAGGTTAGGCTTTTGTGGTGTTTTAAAATTCTATCTCTTGTCAGTGTCTGACCATTTATCAGACCAAAGAAAAGTATAAAATTAAAAGCAAACAAAACATATTTAATGAACAATGGTCACTGATTTTTTAAAAAGATTTAAACTGAAGGCTATAAAATTTGATAACTTTAAATTTAGTGCAGTTTTAATTTTGAGGTTACGATTCAATTATTAGGTAACAGGATACTTAGAATTACCTGAGAAAGAATCACAGAAAATCCTGAAGGAGAAAACAATTTCTTTTTCTTTCTTTCTTTTCCTCCCACCAAGTCCCTCATTTTTTTTTATTTATTTTTAGCTCAATACAGTATAAATTCTTATCCTAATATGAAATGTTTCACTGAAGCTTGTCCAGTGATTGAGTAAAACCACAGTCATCCTAGGGTCCCCCCTGCTATGTAGCCACCCTGGTTCTGTGGTTGCCAGGCTGATTGTTCTTTGCTTTATATCTAGTATCCACTTATGAGTGAGTACATACCATGTTTGTCCTTCTGGGTTTGGGTTACCTCACTCAGGATGATATTTTCTAGTTCCATCCATTTGCCTGCAAATATCATGATGTCATTTTTTTTTCTGCTGAGTAGTACTCTGTTGTGTATATGTACCACATTTTCTTAATCCATTCTTTAGTTGATGGGCATCTACGTTGTTGACAGGTTCTGGCTATTACAAATAATGCTGCTATGAACATAGTTGAACCTGTATCTTTGTGGGATGGTTGAGCATTCCTTGGATATATGCCCAAGAGTGGTACAGCTGGGTCTTGAAGTAGACTGATTCCCAGTTTTCTGAGACACCACCATACTGATTTCCACAGTGGTTGTACAAGTTTGCACTCTCACCAACAGTGTCAATGTAATACACCATATAAACAAACTGAAAGAAAAAAACCACATGATCATCTCATTAGATGCCCAAAAATCCTTTGACAAAATCCAACACCCCTTCATGATAAAGGTCTTAGAGAGATCAGGAATACAAAGAACATACCTAAACATAATAAAGGCAATTTATAGCAAGCCAACAGCCACCATCAAATTAAATGGATAGAAACTCAAAGCGATTCCACTAAAATCAGGAACAAGACAAGGCTGTCCACTCTCTCCATATTTATTCAATATAGTACTTGAAGTTGTAGCTAGAGCAGTAAGACAACAAAAGGAGATCAAGGGGATACAAATTGGAAAGGAAGAAGTCAAACTTTCACTATTTGCAGATGATATGATAGTTCACGTAAGTGACCCCAAAAATTCTACCAGGGAACTCCTACAGCTGATAAACTCCTTCAGTAAAGTAACAGGATGCAAGATCAACTCAAAAAAATCAGTAGCCTTCCTATACACAAATGATAAAATGGAATGAAGAAGTCAGAGAAACATCACCCTTTACAATATTCACAAATAATATAAAATACCTTGGGATAACACTAACTAAACAAGTGAAGGACCTGTTAAGAACTTTAAGTCTCTAAAGAAAGAATTTGAAGAAGAACTCAGAAAATGGAAGGATCTCCCATGCTCATGGATAGGTAGGATTAACAGAGTTTTTTTTCCTTTATGTAAGAAAGAAAATTTAGAATCAGCTCATGTTATAAATGAAAGCAAAAATGTGAATAATATCCAAGCATGAGAGCTCCACAGAGGAAGAACTTGTTTAAAGGATTTATCTTTTACTACAGTGTGGTATAACAGATCTTTAGCCTGTTACAAACTAGTTTTTGACAAACAAACAAACAAAAAACAAAAAGGAACAAAAAACCCTTTAAAATAATCTATTTTTTATTGACTGTATTTTGGTTTAATTTCCTATGGCCTTCAAGGTAATTTGAGAAGTATATAATTATATTTGTATTTTTATGCCTTATTATTTAGTAGATAGTTTAAAAGTCTTTTCATTTTAATTTATTTTTAATCCATCCTAATTCTGTTTACATTGTTATTTTAAGTTTATTATGTTGTACAAAAATAAAATTAAAAATTGAAGTTTTAGTAATAAAGACAGGATACAATTTGTATTTTGTTAATGTTAAAGTGTGTTATTGAATGGGTGCTAAATTAACGATGTAGTCATCTATTAAATATTTCCTAATTTAAGTATCCTTTTATTTTGACAGCCACATTGTCTTCATTGAGGCAATAGGTCTCTAGGCCTGGGAACCTCACTGCACACCTTGTTCATTGGCACTGCCTCCAGAATCCTATGGCTTCATCACATCTGGAAGCTATGGAGGGCTGGAGAAGGGCTCAATGTGCAGGGCTTCACAGGCATCATCTGCACCGAAGGCCAGGCCCACTGTGGCTGGGGCCTGTATCCGTGCTGTCTGGCTAGTGAAGCCACAGTCTCCCAGAGTTTTTCTGTCATCAAGGAGCTGGTCATCCTTGTACAGCTGCTGCTCTTCTGGAGGCCACTGGAGGATGCCTTGGACAACACGCTTTAGCTGGAACACGGTACTCGACTCCTTGGCTTCCGTGAAGATGGTGGTCTTGTGGCGGCGAATCATGAGAAATCCCATTAGGATGGCAAGCCCGTGTCAACCCCAGCATGCAGCCCCGGCCCTGCCCTGTTCCCTCCCTTATCATCTACACCGCCCCCACTCAGCCCTGAGCCCCTCACACTTATTATATGTTATAGCAGATCTAATTTTTTACACAAGACTTGAATCATAGATATGTGTTATATAATCACACACACACACACACACACACACACACACACATATATATATATATATATATATATATATATACACACACACACACATATATATATGCTATAGCAAATTAAAATCACATATATGTAGCTCATTTTCTCTTCAGCCTTTTGTTACAAGTTTTAAGTTAAATTTAAAAAAAAAACCTGTAACCGGAGACTTTACAGACTTTTTAACCATACCCAATGATCTTATAAATCTTGATATAAGGAGTATATTGAACAGAGAGATTCCTCTATTCTCTATGTGCTAATTTATACATAACATCAGTTAATATTGAACCATAATGTTTTTCAGGATAGCTATTTTGGGTGAGGGTGGGCAAACTGGGAATCCAAAGCTGTCCATTTATGATCGGACAACTCTGATTCTTCTAAATCGATCCAATAAACTCTCACCCAAATTTAAATAAAGAGCAAAGTCTGTAAAAATATTTAATGGCTGAGAAGCATCTAATTAAAGCTGATTGATTCTAGCAAGTGTGACTTCTAAGCTATATCACCTGGGATGGGTACAAGCTTGAGGAGCATGTGGAATCTGTGTACAGCATACACATTCTTGTCCTTTTTTAAGTCATCTCTAAAAACATTAAATGCAATCTCTATTTTTCCAGAGAGGGTTTCTCTGTGTTGCCCTGACTGTACTGGAACTCCCTGTAGGCCAGACTGGCTTCAAACTCACAGAGATTCCCCTGCCTTAATTAAAGGCATGTACCACCACCACCAGGTGGCTAAAAAATTTTTATATCCTAAATCTGTGGATTTTTAGATGTACTTTTAGGTATTACACAGAATCTATCTTTAAAAATCTTAAGAGGGAAAACTGTGGATATTTATCTCTAGAATACAACTAACATGCTAATGTTATTGTAGGTGTGAAACAAATAATTGACCTGTATTTTATTTAGAGGCACAATAAGTTCTATAGACTCTTTATCAGTAAGGGATTATTGTGAGTTACCACTTTAGCAATCACATTATTTGATAAATTAATAGCCTGCTCTGTTTTAAATGCTACATTTTGTTGTAAAATTTAATTGAGAGCTTTCAGAAAGCAACTTAAAAAACACAGAGAGATCTCTAGTAAACAGATTAGAGAGTTCCTATATGACCCCCAAATTTTAAATTTTGCTCTTACCATAAAAGTTAAGCATTTATTTAAGCATTAATTAGATGATCAGAAGAAGGTAACATCCTCCATATAATGCATGACTAATACCTCTAGAAATTTAAACTACATTGTCTTAGTGCTTTATGCCCTGATTGCAATTGTTTCTATACTATAAGTTGGACTTGTTTTAATTTTTTCTCCCCTGAAGGGATCATTGATAATGAGTTTTTTCCACCATGAAGGAATAGCAAAAAATGTTCTCTATAAAGCGAGTTTTAAGTTGAGACATTTCTGCTAGGAGAAAAAAAACATTTAAACACAAATCAAGCAAGCAAGCAAACAAACAAACAAATAACCCAAGTTCTGAGCTGTCAAGCTAGATCATGTGACAGTGTTGGAGTTCCACAAGTCATTCCTTGGAACTCTCTGTTTCTCAAGACCCTGGCATCCCTAAAAGCTGCAGCCTGGAGGGCTTTGAGTGCCAGCCATGTCATTCATGAGGGTGAGAGCCCCAGTATGATTCTGTGACCATGGGGAAGCCTGATTGCTAGAGTCTCCTTTAGCCTACCCAGACAAGACCTGTGAAGATGTGGATGTGTCACAGAGAAATTATTCTCTCTCTCTCTCTCTCTCTCTCTCTCTCTCTCTCTCTCTCTCTCTCTCTCTCTCTCTCTCTCTCTCTCACACACACACACACACACACACACACACACTTTCCCTTTTCCCTTTTTTCCTCCTGACAAGTCCCAAGCAATACATTACTATACTTCAGCTTATACAATGTTCAACATGGAGTTAGTTTATCTCCCCTTTCATGGGCTAAGCATATGAAGTTGTAGAGTTGTTGCTCTGAATATTTTGTTCCTTTAGATCTTAACAAATCTCTCAATAATTGTACAAAATGCTTTGTCTCAGAGGACTGAGCAGAACCCATGTTAACTTTCACTCTCACCTACAGTTGTGACCCCTTGGGTGAGAAGACCGAGTTTCCCAAACACCTAAGTCCATTTAAAGAGAACTTTAATTACCTTCTCTGATGGTTGTGAGTCCCATGTTGCAGAGCCAGCTCTGGTGCTTTCCCTGAAGGCTTTACAGGGAAAGCCTGTAAAAAGCTGTAAAGAGCCAGGGAAAAATGGAGACATTCTTTCTTCAAAGACAACCCCTGTAATCTAAAAACATGAAAGAAAAAGCACAATACATACTTTAACTATTGAGCCCTTGAAGCTGTGCACATTCTTTGGAAGACACATTCAGAATTAATTTGCTTTGTCTTTTGCCATCTCAATATTTAATTGTGATAGTTAGTTCTATTCATTAACTTGTCACAACCTACCATCACCTGGAAATTTAGTCTCAATGAGGCTTTTTCTAGGTCAGGTTGGCTTTGGTCTTCTGATGACAACACCCATGTGTGTTTGACACACACACACCAAGTAAATGTAATAATAAGGAGTCCAAAGTCCCTTCAAACACTGAGACTCTAGGCAATCCTTACATTGGCAGCTCCTGGTAAAGTCACAGATTTCTACCAGGTGGTGGTGGTGCAAGCCTTTAATCCTAGCACTCAGCACCTGAGGCAGAGGCATGCAGGTCTCTGAATTCCAGGCCAGCCTGTCTACATAGTGAGTTCCAGGATAGCCAGTGCTGGCTTTCACGTGTTCAGAGACTTAATCACACAAAATGCATTCAGTCCAATTGCAAAAGATCTGTCATCATTAACTATTCCAACACTATCTAAAAGCCCAAAGCCCAAGCTGACAAGATGACTCAGCAGGTGAAGCTACTTTCGACCAAGCCTGTGGACCTGATTTCCATTCCTGGGACCCATTTGATGGAGGGAGAGAAACAACTGTTGTAAGTGGTCCTCTGATGACAATACCCAATATGTTACACACACACACACACACACACACACACACACACACACACGAAGTAAATGTAATAATAATGAGTCCAAAGTCCATTCAGACACTGAAACTCTTGGCACTCCTTACATTGGCAGCTCCTGGTAAAGTAACATATTTCTACCAGGTGGTGCAAGCCTTTAATCCCAGCACTCAGCACTGAGGCAGAGGCATGCAGGTCTCTGAATTCCAGGCCAACCTGTCTACATAGTGAGTTCCAGGATAGCCAGGGCTACTCAGCAAAACCCTTTCTACAAAAAAGAAAACCATGCAGGTGACATTTTTCTGACATATAACCTCACCACAGAATATACATTCCAAATTCTGAAATGAAAAAGGAACGAATAGTAAGGAATTATCAGAAAAAACAAAGAGTGTAATCTACCAGGGCAGATGCAAAATCATGAAGACAAAACAACTATACAAATAAATTAAAATTAAAAAAATAAAACTAAAAATCATTTCTAAAATCAAATGAAAACAAAAAATATATCTGGACCTAGGGTTCAGGCCTGTAATCTCAACTACTTGTGAGGCTGAGGTATGAAATCCACAATTCCAAACCAAGTGGGCAAAGGCAGAGGCAGGCTCACAAAGAGGGGGAGGGGCTAGAAAGCTTCTTTTGCAGTGGTATTGATGACTGCAGACCCACAGCTGAAAATAAGAAACACAGAAGGCTTCTAAGGGAACCTCGCTCCCACCCCTCTCACCCCCCCCCCAAAAAAACAGAGTAGACAGGGAGTGGTAGAATTTCTAGTGAGACTCTTAGTCATTCTGGGTGCCTTACTTCCTACCTGATCCCTGTGATGCTTGGTCTCATAATTTCCATGTAGCATGATCACATAATCTATATGCAGGCGGAGCATAGCTGCTTAAGCCCATATGTACTTGTGCAATGGGGGTGTCGGGCGGGAACCTATAAAAAGCCAGTTCCATCTTACCCCTTCTCTTTCTTTGGCACAATCATTTCCCATGGGCCTAAGCACCCCATTCTGTTTCCTTCCCCTAAAAACCCTTATATGGGTTTTGTCCTAACTGGTGGATTTTCTTGCATGGTAAACAGTGCTGCCTAGTGAATAACACAGAGCAGAATAATAACTAACAGGAAGTCATTGACGAGAACTTTTAAAATTGGAATAGGGATCCTGAAGTGTAACTCTTCACTGTTAATGACCTCTGGTGGGGGTTTGGAAAGACTGTTTTCTTTAAGAGACTGGACACTGGGAGTTTGACTATGCTCCAGTAAATACATTAACAAATTGTCTTGATTTTTTTTCCTCCTTATCTTTTCTTTGGGAGAGGTCACCAGGGAGTGGAGGAAGTGAATATAATCAGAATGCATTATGTGAATCTCCAAATAACCAATTAAAATGTTATGTTGGGAAAAAAGAAAACAAATTTAAAGCTTTCATTGGCTGCAGAGCAACTTCTGGGGGATTTCTGTAAGTCTAAGGTTGACTTTGAGGACAGCCTGAACTACAAAGGTGAGTTCCAGGACAGCTGGGGTGTTACACAGAGATGCCCTGTCTTACAAACACAACAGGAGCTACAGGTATCATTGAGTCTTGCACACCATGAACAAAGACCTGGGTTTGATCCCCAGCACCTCATCAATGTTACCTAGTAGTATACATACATCATTTAACTCTGAAGAAGTGGAGGCAGTAGGATCAGAATTTCAAGGTTATCCTCCACTACAGAGCCAAGAGTTTGAAGAAAGACTCCATGAGACCCGGATCATGTCCCCATTAGAATCAGGATATGATTCTAATGACTCAGGATTTACCTATAAGAACTGAAGAATTAAACTGCTTCAAATTCAAAAGCTTCTGAACAGCAGAAAGAACACTCATAGGAGGGAAGAGAAAGTCTAGAGAATGGGAGAAAAATCTTTGCCAGCTTTTTCTCTGACAAGAGATCAACATCATTCTGAATATATAAAGATCTCAAAAACAAACAGCAATAACAAAAACCAGAACTGAGTATCCAATCAATGAATAAGCAAAAGCATTCACCAGTCAGAAAAAGAAATACAAATTACCAATAAATACATGACAAGTATTTAACATCTCTAATCGTTAGGAAAAACCAATCAAAAGCACAGAGGTAGGTAGCTACTCACAATATCACACAGCTTTAATCCCAGCCAGTGGAAGCAGAAGCAGGAGATTCTGATTGAGGGTAGCCTGGTCTACAAAACAAGTTCCTAGACAACTAGGGCTAGGCAGAAAAAACCCTTTCTCAAAAAACCCAATATGTAAATAAATAATATTAAATTTAAATACTTTAATTAAAAACTGTAATAGCTGTGTGGTATATCACACCTTTAATCCCAGCATTTGGGAGGCAGAAGAGTCAGGTGGATCTCTAAGTTCCTTGCCAGCCTGTTCAGGACTACACAGAGAAATCTTCTCTTGAAAGCAAAACAAAACAAAACAAAAAACCAACAACAAAGAAAACCACAAAATTAATATTACAAAGAAAAATTTTTTAAAAAAGGAACAAAATGCAGAGCTACAGTTTGACCCTGCTAAAGCTCTGGGTGTTTATCTGAAGGAATCAATGTCAGGGTAAAAATGGGGCCTGAATGCCTATGAATTTTTTTTTTTTTGAGACAAAGTTTCTCTCTGTAGCTTTGGAGCCTGTCCTGGAACTCCCTCTTAGACCAGACTGACCTCCAACTCAGAGATCTGCCTGCCTCTGCCTCTGCTGGGATTATAGATGTATGCCACCAAGTAGGGATTCACTATGAATTTTTATAGAAAAAAATTCAACTACAGGCCAAAGGTTAAATAAAAGAGATGTAGAGAAGAATGCATAGAAATGTATATATACACAGAGGCACTTAGTTCAGCCAAAGAGAACAAAATTACATTATTTGCAGGAAAATTTGGAATGGAAATTATGTTAAGTAAAAATAAGCCAGATTCCAAGAGACAAATACTTCGAATTGTCTCTCACATGCAGAATCTACATTGTTTAAACAAAGGGATTTAAAGTAGACAAGAGACTCCCAAGTAAGCGGGTGGGAAGACTTTTTTGGACAGAGGATGTAGATGAATGGTGGGTGTGTTTTTCTTAAAGCACATATGAAGTTGAGATGGAAAAATGATGGGGAGGATAAGGGAGGAATTGGAGGGAAGGGAAACTGGGGTGGATTTGATCAAAATTGTTACATGTGCTGTTGATATCGCTCTATATAAATAAAACACTGATGGCCAGTGACCAGACAGGAAGCATAGGTGGGACAAGGAGAGAGAATTGGGAAAATAGGAAGAAGGTGGCGGCAGCCACCGCCAGGACAAGCAACATGTAAAGATGCTGGTAAGCCACCAGCCACGTGGCAAGGTATAAATTTATAGAAATGGGTTAATTTAAGATATAAGAACAGTTAGCAAGAAGCCTGCCACGGCTATACCGTTTATAAATAATATAAGTATCTGAGTGATTATTTTATACGTGGATTATGGAACTGCGGGGCTTGGTGGAACCTGGAGAGAAGCCCTCCAGCAACATACATGCTTGTCTGAGGTTCTCAAACAATAAAGAGATGAACAGGGCAAAAATAACCTGTGTACATTGTATGCCTCTACAAAATGTCTTAATGAAGCCCATTACTTTCTACAAATACATACTCATTAAAAAAATGTCTTTTTCTGGGAAAGGGTATCATATAGCTCATGACAGCCTCAGATTCACTATGTAGTAAAGAATGACCCCAAACTCCTCATCCCTGAGATCCACCACCTTTGGGTTGCTGGAGTTAGGGGGTTGTTCCTTGATGCTCAGTTGGTGTGTGGCTGGGGATCAAGCCAAGGACTTCAAGTATTCCGGGGCAGATCTCTACCACACCCACAACTCATATCACCATCTCTTAGGAACAGGGATTGGGGATAGAAAAAAGGATGAGTGAGAAAGAAGATACAGAAAAGAGGATGGAGAGATGGCTCAGTGTTTCAGAGCACTTGCTGCTCTTCCAGAGGACACCAGTGTTCTGGTTCCAGCACCCACTCTGCAGGGTGGGTGGGGGTTCACAAAGGTTGGTATCTCCAGCTCTCAGGAATCCGATGCTTTTTGAAGGAACAAAGCATGTGCTCACAGAGTTGTATAAGATGAAAATAAATCTACATTGGGCATGGTGGGTTACACCTTTAATTCCATCACTCAGTAGGTACAGCCCAGACACAGAACTCAGTGAGTTCCAGGCAAGCTCTGCTCCTAAGAAATGGAGAAAAACCAGGGGTTGTGGTCCATGCCTTTAATCCCATCACTCAGAGGTAGAGGCATGTAGATCTCTGAGTTCCATGTCACTCTAGTCTACAATGAGAGTTCCAGGACAGCCAAGGCTACACAGATAAACCTATCTTGTAAAAAAAAAAAACAGAGAGAGAGAATCTGGGGATCAGACAGATCAGGAAAAGATGTTTACCAAGTACACATCTAATTCTGGGCTAATACCCAAAATAAATAAAAAATCCAGAAAACTGGATATCAAGAAAACAATCCAAATAAACACTGGGATACAGATTTAAACACAGAATTTGCAAAAGTGGAAACTCAAATGCCTGAGAAACACTTAAATATTAATTATTCTTAGCCATCAGGAAAATGCAAATCAAAACAACTCTGAGATTCTTATACCTTATACCTGTTAGCAAGGCCATGGTCAATAACACAAGATAAGACATGTGGTGGTGCTCACCTTTAATCCCAGCACTTGGGAGGCAGAGAGAGGCAGATCTTAGAGTTCAAGGCCAGCCTGGTCTACAAAGTGGGTTCAAGGACAGCCAAGACTTCACAGAGAAACCCTGACTCAAAAAACAAAAACAATACCTGGCCTGGTGGCCCATGCCTTTAATCCCAGCACTCAAGAGGCAGAGGCAGGTGGATCTCTGTGAGTTCAAGGCTACCTTTGTCCACAAAGCAAGTTCCAGGACAGCTAGAGCTGTTACACAGAGAAAGCCTGTCTCCAAAAACAAAACAACAAAAAAAAGTAAGAAAGAATAAAAGAGCATAAGATTCCTCATGCTGGTGTGGATGTGAGGAAACAGTCCATTTTTTGCTGGAAAGAGGGCAAACTAGTACAACCTCCTTGGAAATCAACAGTGGTTCTTTCGGAAAATTAAAATTGAGGGACCTCAAGATCAGTTGTATCACTCTTGGGCATATACCCAAAGGACATTTCATGCTACCACAGAGAGACTTGCTCAACCCATTCATCACTGCTCTATTCATAACAGCCAGAAAATGGAAAGGACCTGGATGTTCCTCAACAGAAGAATAAATAAAGAAAATGTGGTACTGCTGGGTGTGGTGGCACATGACTTTAAAACCAGTACTGAGGAGGCAGAGATAGGTGGACTTCTGAGTGCCAACCCAAGTTGGTCTATAGAGCTAGTTCCAGGATAGCCAGGGTTACATTAAAAACAAAACAAAACAAAACAAAAAAACCAAAAAAAACCCTCCTAAACAAAAAACAATAAAATGAAAGAAAGAAAAAAAGTAAATTTATAAATTAAAGTATTACTCAGTTGTTAAAAACAGAATGACATCATTGGGCAGTGGTGGTGCTTGCTTTTAATCTCAGCTCTTCAGAAGCAGAATCAGTAGGATCTGTGAGTTCAAGACCAGCCTGGTATATAAAACAAGTTCCAGGTAATCCAGTACTACACAAAGAAACCCTGTCTAGAAAAACAAGCAAACAGAAACAAACAAACAAAAGATATGGTGAAATTTGCAGGCAAATGGATGAATATGCAAAAAATCATGGGGGGGGAGTAAACAAGAGACAGAAATACAAATATTGAAGTATTTGCTTATATGTGGATATTGCCTCTTAAGTCAGTGATAACCAAGCTACAATCCACAGAATCACAGTGGGTAGGTCCAGAGTAAGGGCCTGAGAGAATAAATAGATATCCTTAGGAAGGGGAAATAAAATAAATAGATATGGATTTAAGGGGGGGGTTTGAGAGGATAGAGTGGGAAAGGAAGGGGAGAGGGAGTTGTGGGGGAGGATATAGGGAGAGACAGGTAAAATTTGAGGACTAGTATGAAATCCTAACAGCAGAAATTTCCTAAAATATATACATATATGAAGGCAATCTAGATGAAATTGCCCACTAATGAGGGAGACAGAGCCCCAACTGACCATCACTTGTCACCCAGTGAAGCTTCCAGTACTGGGGTTGGGTAACATCTAACTGAGTTGTTGCTCACAGTGTCCCATGGGAATCCCCAAACAACCAAGGTGTTACCAAGATCATAGCTCGCTCTTGACAAACTGGCAGCAAGCCCACATGGCTGAAGACAACACCTACACAGCTAATGAACAAGGAGGAGTCAAGCTGGTGCCTACACAGAGCCTTCACCCCATCATTCCAAAACCTTTGGTACAAGAAGACACTCTGGCTGCTATCAAAAGAGAATCATAAACCCAGCCTAGCCACAGACCCTTTAACCTACAATCTGTCCTGTTTGCAAAATATGCTAGGACAATGGGGGCACAGAGCTTGTGGGAGTAGCCAACCAATAACTGATTTGACTCAAGTCCCCCTTCATGAGATAGAAGCCATGCCATCATTGTTTGGTGACAAAGAACCAGAGATACATAGTCCAGAGTGCTAGAGTAAAACCACATATTACTGTTATAAAGAAAGGAAAGATACAGTGATAAACTAACTCCTAATAACATTCTGCTATATTTATAGATCAGTGCCTTGCTCAGCCATCATTAGAGAAGCATCCTCCTGTTCAGATGGGAGCAAATATAGAGACCCACAGCCAGATATTACACAGAGACTGAGAGATCTTGGAACACTCTTCCCTAAATGTGATGTTTCCTAACATTCTGTCCCCTCAGAGATCAGGGAACATTTTGGAAGAGGAGCAGGAAAATGTGTAAGACCCAGAAGGGATGGAGGACACCAAGAAAACCAGGCCTTCTAACCCTACATGATCAAAGCTCATATGAACTCACAGAGACTGAAGAAGCCAGCCGAGGGACTGCCTGGGAATCCATCCGGCCCTCTGTGTACACATTATATAACCTGTTTACTTTTACAGCAAATATATTTATTTTAATTTGCAGTTCACAAGTGAAAATCATACAGTTTTACACAGACAATTTCATTTGGTTAAATTTGCACTCATCTAGAGAACTTTCACACAACAAGCACCTGAAACTGTGCAGGCAGTAGGAAATGCAAATACTAAAACCCATTTATAACCAAGTGATAGCTGAAGGCCCTGCCTCAGCTAGACAATTTATAGAGATAGATGTCTACAAATACATAAAAAATTCTTGAACTTCTAGATCCAACAGCAGCTTTTGTTATAAATACAAAACCATACTTTCTCATTTTTTCTTAAACTGAGTCAACTGTATCATTTTCTGTTTTAATGTCAGTGGGTGTTGCTATACTTTCTTCTGAACAAGCTGGTGGGGCATCAGTTTGCTCTTCCTTAACTTGGGGACTTTCACAGGGTTCTTGCAATTCATTTTTGACAATGTTCAACATAATGTTCGAAGGGTTTTCAACTGAAGTCTTGATGGGATTTGATGTACAATCAAAAGATGTATTTTGGTCACCTGCATAACACAATGGATGGTAAATCTTTCCGTCTACTCCAATAGCATTTTTTAAGTGCCATTCTTCCTCCTCTCCATCCCAGTACTGTTCAAATTGTTCTTGACAGATTTCACAACTCTGAAGTGCTCCAGCTGGTCCAGCAGGGACACTGTGGAACTCCTTTTCTTTAGCAGCCTCCTGAGTTTTGAGGACAACCTCTTGATGAAATTGTTCAAAGAACTGGCTTTTTCCACGTTCTTCCAGATCATCTATTTCTTCAAATTCTATCCAGTCTGTTAAACTGTAGTACCAATGCCTATGAGTGATTTTTCTGCTAACATCTTTCTCAGTTCTATTTTGCCGATAATGCCAGTCTAAGTGATCTGCATAGACATCTCTCTGGGATGTCGGAAACCTGGTTCCACAAGAAGAACATTGAACCCCAGTGTACAGCCGGTGTATGACACTGTCATAACGTTGTTTCAATTCATCAGTTTTAAAATTAGTGAGATCTGGAATATCTTGATCTTCATTCTGATCCTTCGCCTCTTCAGGGGGAGGCTGAGTATCAGCCTCATTTACCTGTGTTATAGCTGTATCAGGCTGTGACAATTTGAGAATTCCCGTTTTTAGCAGTTTTGTAAACAATTCATTTACATCCACCTCACTGAGATGATCAGGATATGCCTTAGGAAGACCTCCTGAAGGATTTTGAATAAAAGTTCCAGCATTCTGTGCATGAACTGGTAATAATTGTTGTCCTTGTCCAAAAGCTACCGGCTGAGGAATACCTATCAGAACCTGTTGAGATGTCTGAATATCTCCTCCTGACATTGGACTAGGTAAATTGCCCAAGTTTCCCAACTGAGAACTCTGAAGATTCCTTTCATCAAAATAGTGTCCTGAAGCTCTGTTAAGAGCATTTGGGAAATTCTGGTTTCTAGAGCCATGAGGTCCATTAAAATTTGGTCCTTCAGGTGTATCAAATATTTGTGCATGTCTTTGGAACTGTAGTCCTTGAGATGGAACATTTAAAGCTTTGCCAAGTGGGTCATTATATGGGACAGTCTGATTGAAAGATTCAAGCCTTTGTGAACGATGATTGTCTTGTTGGGTACCTTGCAGAGCAATAAAAATGTCAGGTCTTGATGCTTGCTCCTGTTGTGGCCCATGAAATCTTTGAGGTACACTCTCAAATCTCAGTTGAACCTGCTGTCCAGGTGGCACAGCAAATCTCTGTGGACCTGGCTGAACAGTTCTTTCAAATCTAGGACCTGGCTGGCTGTGTGTTCCATCAAATGTTGGCAAAAGTGATGGCTGACCTGGCTGTCCATCAAATCTTAAAGAGTTACAACCTTCAAATCGGGGACCACCTTGACCCAGAGGTGATTCAATTCTCAGGCCACCTCCTGGTACAGGACCCTCAAACCTCATTCCTCCTCCCTGTTTTACTAAAGGTCCTTCAAACCTGATCCCAAGCCCTGGTCGGCCATGTGGTCCCTCAGACATATCGTTCCCACCTAGTTGATTATGTCCTTCCAATCTCAGACCAGCTACAGACTGACATTGGGGACCCTCAAACTTCATTACATCTCCTTGCTGTAGCAAAGGGCCCTCAAATCTGATAGTACCATCTGGCTCACCATCAGGACCATCAAACCTAATTGCTGCCCCTGATGGACCATGACCCCCCTCAAATCTAAGTCTGCCTACAAGCTGACATCGAGCATTATCAAATCTAAGACTACCCACAGGCTGTCCATGAGGGCCTTCAGACCTCAGATCACCCAAAGACTTACCCCCAAATCCTTCAAATCCCGAATCACCTGTGGATCTCTTAAAACTGACACTAGGTAAACTTTCAAATCGAAAACTGCCGCTGCCACTGCTGCCTCCTCCATCTCCTCGAACAATTGTCTTTTCAAACCACAGAGGTGTTGCTACTGGTCCTCGAGAAACTTCAAATCTCAAAGGGCATCCACCGCCTAACTGACCATGTGGTGCTTCTAATCTCATAGGGCCTCCTCCCCCCATTTGTCCTGGTGACACATCAAACCGAACAGAACCCGGTGTAGGAGGTCCATCAATTCTAGGGCTTAATTTGTTAGGTCCTTCAAAAATCATCTTGGCTGGGCCATCTCTTCTCACAGATGGCCTACCAGGCCCATCAAATAATGGTCCCTCTTCAACTAAAGCTGTAAGCCAAGGATTTGTATTAAGGGTAGCAAATCTTGATGCTGAGCCATCTACAAATGCTTTGTCTGAATCTTCATATCTAGGTCGCTTAAGTGGAAAATGATCATTGAATGGAGATCTCTGCTCCTCTCCTCCACCTTGTTGATACTGAAAGAGCTGTTGAATTTTATGCACAACAACAAGGAACTCATCTTGTGAAATTTCCCCAGAAGCTAAACGTTCACTTGTCCTTTGAAGGAATTCTCTCTTTCTTGCCAGACTTATCTCTTTAGGAATCTGAAGATTGGCATCTACCCTTGCTCCATGGGGCTGCTTTGGGCTTCCAGGTGACAAGATTCCTTTACTGCTTGACCAGCTCTCCTTATGCCTTAGATGAGGTGCTTTACTCTGGTCATCACACTGTTGGAAGCTTTGACTTTCTTCCCAGCCAGATTTCCATCTTTCTGCAGACTTAGAGCTTTGCCAATTCTCTATATTCTCTTTTGGCTAAGCATCTGACCTCATAGAATGTTTACTTGCAGTTTTTTGAGGCCGATTTTCATGCATGTTTTTCAGCAGTCTGGGAACTTGAACATCCTGCTTAGTACTTCTGTTAACGTTTCTTTCTTCCCTCGAAGATGCTGAGAACTCTTCCATATGTGACTGTGTAAGTTCTGACTGTTGCGTCTTTCCAGCTTTGGAGGCCAAAGTTGAAAACATACTTCTTTGCCTTCCTTTGGGTGACCAAGACTTAGGTGACCTCGATCTTGATCTCTTTTGAGTGCTTAATCTCCCTGGTTTTGTCCCCTGTTTTTCCAATTCTTCTATAACCATGTCCTGTTTTTGTACAATGCCATTTATGATTTGACTTCTACTTCCAATCAGCCTGTGTTCAGATGATTTCATTTGCTCATCTTTTTCCTTCTGAAGCTCCAGGTTTTTCTGCTGAAGTTCTAACAACTGCTTTTGTTTTTCAAGTATCTCTTGCCTTATTAGTTGTTCTTGAGTAAGATTCTTTTGTATGTCAGGTACAATTGGAGGTGTGGAAATACTGGGGGAGCTGACCACTGTTCCAGGTGCTGAAGGCTCCTCAGGTGATTTATTTAAAAATTTGGGATTCACGTGGATGCTACATGTCTTCACATTAGGCGGCAGAGGTTTAATAGGCCAAGCAGGATCTATTGAATTGACTCTGACATCCAAGGCATAAAGTTTCTTCAAGGGGAATATTTTATCCCATGTGGAACGTAATTCAAATAATCTTTTTCTTGTATTTCCATCCACCTTTTCAAACACACAAGTAAATGTTGCAACTAGATTTTTAGTAAAGGCAGTGACATACTCTTTTCCAATGTTTTTCACAATAGAATCCATAAGGTACATAAGAGGAAGTTTCTCTGAGGAAGGAGCCTTGGCCGTTTGGGCCTCAATGACAGAGACGATTTCCTTGGCGAAGGGCAGGTTCTCCTCAGCTATAATGGTCAGCATATTGATGTGCGGTTTGCTATTGAAAGTCAGGTCTTCCAGTGAAGACTGATAATCGTGACAGATGTCTTCTAGTGTCCCGGCAGCCCCAGCCTTGGCCAGCAGATGCTCTGACATTGTGCCCAGGCAGCACTCCAAGGTCTGCTACCAACTAAGGTGAAGTTGCTGGACACCCCCACCCTTCTGAAGCCTGGGCCTTGCTCCCTGGTTCTCCTGAGGCTGGGCCTTCACTGCATGCAGATGTTGGAGGAAGGACAGGGGACCACCCAGTTGGAACCTCGGGGAAGAAAAGTCTCAGTCTCACCGGGAATCTCTGTCCACTTCCAGCTCTCTAGGAGTATCTGGATTCTGTTAAAGTTTCCTTTCCGGTATAAACTGGAGACCAGGTGTCTGCAGGAGTATCTGGATCCTGTTTCACTTTTCTGCCCTGTATCTGTTCAAGGTGTCATGGCACATTCCTGAGATTCTTCCTGGAACTGAGCACAGCAGGTGGTCTAAGAAGGTGATCCTTTCCCTAAGATGAAACATGTAAGGTCAAGTCTGAGATGGTGGCCCTTACCCTAGGATGGATCCTGTGAAGTTAAGTCTAGACCTTCACACAGACATACACGCATGCAAAACAGCAGTGCACAGTAAATAACAATAAATACATTTTAAAAAATTGGTGGGAGGTCATATCACACACCTTTGATCCCAGCATTTGGGAGGCAAAGGAAGGTGAATCTCTGAGTTTGAGGCCAGCCAGCTCTATGGCATGACTTCCAGAACAAACAGGGCTACCCAGAGAAACACTGTCTCAAAGAAACCAAACCAAACAAACACTGAACCATGAAGAGCATCACTATAACCTTGGAGGAGAGAATGGTGCACACCCTGCTTCTAAATGTTTGAGATTCTGTCCTAATATGATGTTGTTTGTTTTTTTGTTTGCTGAGTTTTAATTGAGCTGTAAGTCTTTGTTATGGACAGAATTTAGGATTCCTCTATCAAGTATGTAAAGCCATTAAGCAATTGTGAAAAAAGATCTGTATTCTTCTTTTCCTTTTTAGATGTGCTAATTAACTTGCACTCTGATGCCTTTTTCAACAGCCACTCAAAAATCTCAATTGCATGTAATTAAGAAATTCTAAGCAGTCTTATTAAAATAAGAAACACAAGAGCCAAATAAAGAGGTAAATGCCTAGAGATAAGAGCAATAGCCAAGAGCCAAGACCACATATTCTTACCACTTGCTGGCGTCTTTCCCCTGAGACACAGAGACCTTCTTCCTGTGCCCTCTCTTTTTATAGCCTTTCTGATCTGCCTTCCGATTGGTTCTAAACCCAACCACATGACCTCCTCGTCACTGCCTGTCTTTATAAACCACCAGGTCTCTATGGTTGATACTGGGATTAAAGGTGTGTGTCACCATGCTGCCTGTGTCCTTGAACCCACAGAGACTTTGCCTGCCAAGTGATCAGATTAAGGGTGTGTGCTACCACTCCTAGACTTCTGCTTAATGGCTTGCTCTTAGCTCTGATTCCCACACAACTTTATTTATTAACATACAAATAAAAGTCACATTTCAGCACAAATAAATTATCACCATATTTCCCCTTTCTATTCTAATAAAAATAAAAAGAAAAAAAGTTATAACTAGTATAAAAAGACTATATACAATAAGTACAATAACTATATACAATATGTACAAACAATAAATACTTAAACAATTTCTAGTCCATTTGCATTTGACAAACTCAGAGAAAATATTCCATTATCTATCCTATTTTGGTAAGTCCAAAATGTACCTGATTCACTTTCTATCCTAACTTATATTACTAACAGAACTTTCTTATAATGTCTTTCAAATTTATACACTTACACCTCTTTAGTGAGTTTCTTTTCTGAAATTCTTTTTTTTTTTTTTTGGTTTTTTTTTTTTTCGAGACAGGGTTTCTCTGTGTAGCTTTGCGCCTTTCCTGGAACTCACTTGGCAGCCCAGGCTGGCCTCGAACTCACAGAGATCCACCTGGCTCTGCCTCCCGAGTGCTGGGATTAAAGGCGTGCGCCGCCGCCGCCGCCGCCGCCGCCGCCGCCGCCGCCGCCGCCGCCGCCGCCGCCGCCGCCACCGCCGCCGCCACCACCACCCGGCTAATCTTTTCTGAAATTCTTAACAAGTAAAACTGTAATTATCTAATCTTTAAATATAACTATGACCGTATCTAGTTTTAACTCACTGTAACTATAACAATCTTAACTTCAATTTCCTCAGAGACCAAAGAAGGAAATAATATTACCTAAAAAACAGGAAGTACAAACAAGGGACTTTCAAAAAAAATTGTGAGTTGATAGAAAGAGCCAGATGCCTGGACAGTCACCTGAGGTTTCTTTGCAACATTGGGCCATCATCTTCAGCCTATAGGCTTGGCATATCTGACAGACTTATTTGTGAAGTAGGATGTACACAACGACTACAGTTTGACCTCACATTTGGTGAGAGTAGTCCATGTACCAGAAACATCAGAATTCTACTAGTGTCCTGTCATGATTCAGGGTTTTAAATTCAGAAAATTGTTGGTGTTTTTGGAAGTCAGCTGTCCATTCTCCTTGGCTTGTCGATGGCTTCATCTTGGCATCCGTTCTTCTCCGCATCCCATTTTTCTCCTCATCTCATTCATCATGGCTTCTGGGTGGCAACCATACCCAACGCTGTTTTGGTGACCAAGAAACAGAGATACATAGCCCAGAGTCCTAGAGTAAAACCCAATATTACTGTCATCAAAAAACTTCGGATGACTGTTCAGGCTGCCAGCTGTCTCTGTCTATGTCAAGACTTTTGAAGGTTGCTTGTGTCCTTCTCTCTTTCTCAGGTAATATTATATCCTTCTGAGGTCTTTGATGTAGGTGAAGACTAGATAGTTATAATGTCTTTAGTTATGATAAAATATAAGGTAAATATGAAACCTTAGACTCACAAATATAGGATAGATATCTTCTTTAATTTTGCCAAATAGAAAAAGACTAGATATTATGAATAGACTAGATATTGTAACTGTAATCCTTTCTTGATAATTGTTTTGTTATATGTAATTTTACTATGTTAAAGTTAAATCCTTCCTTTTTGAAAAAAAAGGAAAGGGGGAAGTGCTGTGGATGATTGATTGATAAAGTGGTGATTGGTTAGTAACCAGGCAGGAAGTATAGGCAGGACAAGGAGAGAGGAGAATTCTGGGAGAGGAAGGATGAGTCAGGAGATGCTGCCAGCCACCACCATGAGAAACATGATGTAAGATACCAGTAAGCCACAAGCCACTGGCAAGGTCTAGATTTATAGAAATGGGTTAATTTAAGATATAAGAACTAGGTATCAAGAAGCTTGCCACAGCCATACGTTTTAAAAGTAATATAAGTCTCTGTGTGCTGGAGTGGGTCCAAGTGGCTGTGGGACTGGTGGGTGAGAAAGATTTGTCCTGACCATGGGACAGGCAGGACAAGGAAAACTTCATATATATATATCCAGTATGAAGCTGATTCTCCTGAATCAAGGCCTCTGGGATCTCAAACACTTGGACATCACTGTACAGAGGCCATGCTTGTTTATGAAAATCAACGATGGAAATGGATTTCTTCACATTTATAAGTAACTCTCCCTTGACCTCTATATCCTGGATGTCTTTCAAGAGAATGAGTTGACTTAAGGGCTTGATAAGATCATCATAGGAAACTTTCTCCCATGGAATACTTTGTGTGAGCAAATTCTTTGCCAAGCTTGTAATCCCAAAGAGAGATTGTAAAATGGAATTCATGCAACAGGTATTTCCCATATAGAAGAAGCCTTTACATTTCAGTTGCTTTGCTTAAGTGTCAAGAGGAAACTTGACATCATTATTTGTTGGTGGTCTCCTGGCTAACCTTTGATCTACTTCTTTCATTAGAACCTGTTAGGGTTGGAAGAACAGTATCACCTAAGTTAGTCCTCTTGCAAGAGTTGGTAGTGAATGAAAGTTCAAGTTACCAAATGTTCTGATTCTCCTGATCTCTTAAAGCCATTGGATTCTCTCCTTCACTTCTTTTATTCCTGGAGTTATAGGTCTGGGATTTCTTTTCTTGTTCAGGATTATTTTCTTTCACAATGTCATTATTTATTTCTATACTGGATGTTGATTTTCTCTTCTTCTTTCTGCTCTGTTTGTCTACCTTCACTGTCTCAACATGACTGCTGCTGGGCTGTGACCACAAAAGTGGCATCTTCATGGGGAGTGAAGTACCACTTTCTTGTGTAGTATTCTAGGACCCACAAAATGGCTCCTGGTGCTTCCTGAAAAAAACGTTATTGCTTTTAAGAACATTCTGATAACTCTTGGGTTCCTTGGATTATTGGGATACAGATGGATGAAAAAATCCAAGAATAACTTCAGCCTTTCATTATCTATGAGTAAGGAACTGTCATCTTTTAAAGTTAAATGCAGATTGTGAAGTTCCTTCTCATACCAACTAACCACTACACCTACCCCATTACCACCCAGCTGAAAAATCCTTCTCCTTTCTTCCAACATGAATAATAATAATAGAGTACCATGTCTCAAAATAATTCAAACAAACTCTTCTCAGTAAGTAAACATGTTTATTTATGGAGATTACTAACAGAGTGCTTCCTAGCATGCTCAAGATCCTCCATTCAATCCCCAAAACTGTAAGAAAATAATATTGAAGCCAAAAATCTCCTTATAAGGTGTTCCTTGTGTTATTCATGTCCCTAACCCTCTATACATTTGCAGGAAACATTGTCTGTGACTCATTGCTTAGTGGTAAGTTTTGAAACTTCTGAGAACCAGTCTTTCAAACACTGGAATTTCATTAAAACATTAAACTGGATTCCATAAGGTGTACCCAGAGAACCTGATGGAGTCCTCTGCAGTCCTCTTCAGTCTCTGTGAGTTCATATGAGCTTTGATCATGATGAGTTAGAAGGCCCTGTTTTCTTGGAGTCCTCCATCCCCTCTGGGTCTTACACTGGTTCCTGGTATATTCCTTCTATATTTGCTCCTTTCTAATCCAGGATGAAGCTTCTCTGATGTTGGCTGAGCAAAGCACTGATTTATGAGAATAGCAGAATGTCATTAGGAGTTAATTAGTACATTATTTCATTTCTTTATTTGTGGATAACAGTAATATTTGGTTTTACCCTAAGACTCTGGGCTATGTTTCTCTTGTTCTTGGTCATCCAAACAGCGTTGGGTATGGTTTCCATTTTGTTTTATCCAGACAGGGTTTCTCTGTGTAGTCCTGGGTGTCCTGGAACATGTTTTATATACCAGTGTGGTCTTGAACTCACAGATCATTCTGAATCTACCTCTGAAGAGCCGAGATTAAAAGCAAGCATCACTACTACCCAATGATGTCATTCTCTTTTTAACAATTGAATAATACTTTATTTTGTAAATATACCACATTTCCTTTCTTTCTTTCTTCCTTTGTTCCTTTGTTCCTTCCTTCCTTCTTCCCTTCCTTCCTTCCTTCCTTCCTTCCTTCCTTCCTTCCTTCCTTCCTTTCTTTCTTTCTTTCTTTCTTTCTTTCTTTCTTTCTTTTCATTTTATTGTTTTTTGATATGGAGTTTTTTGTGTAGCCCTGACTGTCCTGGAACTAGCTCTGTAGACCAACTTGTGCTGGAAATCAGAGACCCACCTTTCTCTGCCTCCTGAATACTGGGATTAAAGTCATGTGCCACCACATCCCAGCAGTACGACATTTTCATTATTCAGTCTTCTGTTGAGGATCATCCAGGTCCGTTCCATTTTCTGGCTATTATGGATAAAGCAGTGATGTGTATGTTAGAGCAAGTGTCTCTGTGGTAGGATGAAGTGTCCTTTGGGTATATGCCCAAGAGTGGTGCAGCTGATCTTGAGGTCCATCAATTTCAATTTACCTAAAAACCACTGCACTGGTTTCCATAGAGGCTGTACAAGTTTGCCCTCCCTCCACCAATAATGGAGTGTTCCCTCACATCCTCTCCAGCATGAGCTATCTTGTGCTATTTATTAATTATTTTTGGTCTTTGGAGATAGGCTTTCACTGTGTAACAGTTCTAGCTGTCCTGGAACTCACTTTGAGGACCAGGCTGGCCTGGAACTCACGGAGATCCACCTGCCTCTGTCTCTTGAATGCTGGGATTAAAGGTATGGGCCATCAGGTCAGGCATTTTGTGTGTGTGTGTGTGTGTGTGTGTGTGTGTGTGTGTGTGTGTGTTTTGAGTCAGGGTTTCTTGGTAAAGTCTTGTCTGTCCTTGAACCCACTTTGTAGACCAGGCTGGCCTTGAACTCTGAGATCTGCCTCTCTCTGCCTCCCAAGGCCTGGGATTAAAGGTGAGCACCACCACATGTCTTATCTTCTGTTATTGACCATAGCATTACTAACAGGTATAAGGTATAAGAATCTCAGAGTTGTTTTGATTTGTATTTCCCTGATGGCTAAGAATATTTAATATTTAAGTGTTTCTCAGGCATTTGAGTTTCCTCTTTTGCAAATTCTGTGTTTAAATCTGTATCCCAGTGTTTATTTGGGTTGCTTTCTTGATATCCATTTTTCTGGATTCTTTATTTATTTTGGGTATTAGCTCTGAATTAGATGTGTACTTGGTAAACATCTTTTCCTGATCTGTCTGATCCATGATTCTCTCTGTTTTTTGTTTTGTTTTTTGTTTTTTTTCTTCTAGATAGGTTTATCTGTGTAGCCTTGGCTGTCCTGGAGCTCTCATTGTAGACTAGGGTGGCAGGGAACTCAGAGATCCACATGCATCTGACTCCCGAGGTCTCCTCTGGAAGAACAGCAAGTCTCTTCAACACTGAGATTCTCTCCAGCCTCTTCTGTCTTCTGTATCTTCTTTCTCACTCATCCTTTTTTTCTTTCCCCAATCCCTGTTCCTAAGAGGTGATGATGTGAGATGTGGGCGTGGCTTTTTTAGGACCCTTTAATTTTTTTTGATTTTTTGATTTTATTTATTTTATTTTACAATACTATTCAGTTCTACATAACAGCCACAGATTCCCTTGTTCTCCCCCTTCCTGTCCCCCTTCCCTCCTCCCCAGCCCACCCCCCATTCCCACCACCTCCAGATCAAGGCCGCCCCCGAGGACTGAGTTCGACCTAATAGACTCAGTCCAGGCAGGTCCAGTCCCCTCCTCCCAGATTGAGCCAATTGACCCTGCATAAGCACCAGGCTTCAAACAGCCAACTCATGCAATGAGCACAGGATTTGGTCCCACTGCCTAGTTGCCTCCCAAACTGATCAAGCCAATCAAATGTCTCACCTATTCAGAGGGCCTGATCCAGCTGGGGGCCCCTCAGTTCATAGTTCATGTGTTTCCATTCGTTTGTCTATTTGTCTCTGTGCTTTATCCAACCTTGGTTTCAACAATTCTCGCTCATATAAACCCTCCTCTTTCTCACTAATTAGACTCCCAGTGCTCTGCCTGGGGCCTAGCTGTGGATGTCTGCCTCCAGATTCCTCAGTATTTGGATGGGGTTTCTGGCACAACTATTAGGGTATTTGGCCATCCCATCACCAGAGTAGGTCAGTCCCTGCTGTCTCTCGGCCATTGCCAGCAGTCTTTTGTGGGGGTATCTTTGTGGATTTCTGTGGGCCTCGTTAGCACTTTGTTTCTTCCTTTTCTCATGTGGTCTTCATTTACCATGGTCTCCTATTCCTTGTTCTCCCTCTCTGTTCTTTATCCAGCTGGAATCTCCTGCTCTCTTTCCCTCCACCCTCGCTGTTCATTGCTCCCACTCATGTCCAGGCTGTTCATGTAGATCTCATCCATTTCTCCATCATTGGGTGATCCCTGTGTCTTTCTTGGGGTCCTGTTTTCCAGGTGGCCTCACTGGTGATGTGAGTATCAGTCCAGTCATCCTTGTTCCACATCTAGTATCTCCCTATGAGTGAGTACATACCATATTTGTCTTTCTGAGTCTGGGTTACCTCACTCAGGATGATTTTTTTCTAGATCCATCCATTTGCCTGCAAACCTCATGATGTCATTGTTTTTCTCTGCTGAGTAGTATTCCATTGTGTATATGTGCCAGAATTTATTTATCCATTCTTCAGTTGAAGGGCATCTAGGTTGTTTCCAGGTTTTGGCTATTACAAACAATGCTGATATAAACATAGCTGAGCAAGTGCTCTTGTGGTATGATTGAGCATTTCTTGGGTATATGCCCAAGAGGGGTATAGATGGATCTTGGGGGAGATTGATTCCCAATTTTCTAAGAAAGTGCCATATTGATTTCCAAAGTGGTTGTACAAGCTTGCATTCCTACCAGCAGTGGAGGAGAGTTCCCCAAGTTCCACATCCTCTCCAGCATAAAGTAGGACCCTTTAAATTAAGCTACAATTTGTGAGGGACTCTTTAGGTGACAGCCTGCAGCAAGATCGACACTTTAGTTAGAGGCATACAGCAGGATCGTGAGCAACAGCTGTGACATTCCTGAGTGGTCCTGGTTAAGTAAAGTGTTATTTTCTTTTTTGGGGCTACAGGGGGAGTGAATGCTGAAAGATCAGAGAGACACAACAGGCCACAGCGAAACTCACCTTGCCAACTTTTCAGTCAATCCTATTTCCTCAAACTGGAAGACTCTGAGTCCTCATCCAGAATGAATCTCAGCTGAACTGCTGCTAAAAGCTTAAAAGCTTAACCAGGATGTAGTTCCTGGTCCTCGCCCCTTAAATACCTGTTTCCTGCCATCAGTTCCTGGGATTAAAGGCATGTGTCACCATGCCTGCCTGTTTCCAGTGTGACTTTGAACTCACAGAGATCCAAACAGATCTCTGCCTCCTGAATGCTAGGATTAAAGGTGTGTGTGCCACCATTTTTTGGTCTCTATGTCTATCTAGCAGCTGTTCTGTTCTCTGAGCCTAGATAAGTTTATTAAAGTGAACAATATACTGGGAACACAATATCACCACATTTCCCCCGCTTTTTTGTCTAAAATTAAAAAAGCTTATAACTAATACAAGAAAAACTATATCTAATAAGTATATACAATATATACAGTCTAGAATTACATTAACAATGTCTAGTCCATTAACATTTGACAAATTCAGACAAAAATTTTCATTACTTATCCTATTTAAGACAAGTAGTTCCTTTCTAAAAGTAGATTCAATAATCTCCCTTTTATCTTATATCTATATTTTTTTGAGTAGGTCCAAAAATCTACCTTTTATCTTTTTTTGTATTAAAGCATAGTTTTTAAAATTTATTTCTTATATGCACTCATTATATTCATTAATTATACTCATGATATTAATTACATTTTTGGTCTTCATTAATTATATTCTCAGGGCTCAAGACCTTAGCACAACATCCCAGCAGTTTTCTCTGGTGAATGTCCCACATCTGAAACTTACACTTCATATTGTGGCTCTGTTTGTTGCTTAATGAGCTGTGGAATCTACTTGTGCCTGCCTCCCATTGCTCAGTCACAGGCATACATGGCAATGAAGAGTCCTTGAGAGTGGATTTGTACTAATAATATTTTTATATTTGAAATAGATGTGGTGTGGGTGTCTCAGATCAGGCTACATACCTCATAGCTGGCAACACCAGCTGGTTTTCCCTTCCCCTTGCTACCCAGGAATCAGGTTGAAACTACTAGGTGCTTTGGTACTTTGTATTAAGGAAGCCTGCTGCTTCATGGCACAGGGTGTCTTCCTTCTCTTGGGAACTAAGGGGAACCTTGTTCTGTCTTATGAACTGAAATGTTCTCTTTAGAACCCCACCATGCTGTTTGTGTTAATTTATGAGGCTCTCACACAAAGGACTGTCTGTCTCAGACCCCCTGTCCCTTGAACCCCTCCATTTTCTCATATCAGGATTTAAATATAAGAAGTATATTTGGCACTTCAATTTTTTTTAAAAGAGTGCCTTAAAAATGTTATTGTGCTAGGTATTGTGGCCCAGACATTTAAATACCAACACTCAGGTATCAAAGCCAGGGAACCTCTACATTTCACAGTAGCGTTATGTAAATAGAGAGTTCTAAGCCAGAGAGAGCTACATAGTGAGATTCAAAAACTTATATTTTTTTGTTCATGGTTTACCCATATATGTGCACATGTGTTAGCTCTAGAGGTCAGAAAACAACTTGCAGGACTGGTGTCATCAGCCTTGGTGGCAGGTGTTTTCATCCACTGAGCCCTTAGAGAGCTTTTGAATTTGCAAAATTTACCACTCTATCTATTTCATTTCCCATGCAACCCTGATGCTATGCCCTGCAATTCTGAGAAGGAAGCACAAAACCAGTTGGTGGGCAGTTAGATAATTTCACCAGCAATAGTCACGGACACAAGCAGAAAACAATGGTTTTAATAAATTGACAATAGAATGGTATACATGAATTTAGGGAAAGCAAACAATATCATGAATATCCTCCAGATGACATGAGCAATTCATATATACACCCACAAAATGAGACATTTTATATACTGCATCTCAAAACTTGAAGACCATCGGCATTAGTTCTGAACCCATTATGATGTTGGAAGCTAACATTGGGACATTTAGTCAGTTCCTTTCTGTGTTGTATTGGTAATGAATGACTTAAAAAAAAAACACAAACCAAAACCATTGTGTTAGGGCTGGAGAGAAGGCTCTGTGGATAAGAGCACTGGCTCTGCTCTGGATCAATTCCCTACAAAAATATGCAGGGCACAACTGCCTGTCACTCATTTCAGAAAACCCAACACCTTCACACAGACAGACATGCAAGGGAAACACATTAAATGGCATCGGGGATGTATGGGTGTCTGTCCTAATATGATGTTTGTTTTGTTTACTGAGTTTTCAGTTGACCTAAATGAGTCTTCACTGTGAGTAGAATTTAGGATTCTTCTAGGCAGTGTGTAAAGCCATTAAGCAATGATGAGAAGAGATCCACATTCTTCATTTGCTCTTTTTAAAAAATATTCAATTTATTTGTTTGTTTGTTTGTTTTTGAAACAGAGTTTCTCTATGTTGTTTTGGTGCCTGTCCTGAATCTCACTCTAGACACCAGGCTAGCCTTGAACTCAGAGATCCACCTGCCTCTGCCTCCTGAGTGCTGGGATGAAAGACCTGTGCCACCACCACCCAGCTTCTTTTGTTCTTTAGATCTTCCAAGTGACTAGCACTCTGATGCCTTCTTCAGCAGCCACTCCAATATCACCTTATGCATGTTAAAAAAAATATCCAATGTGAAGCTAATTCTCCTGAGTCAAGGCCTCTGGGATCTCAAACACTTGGACATCCCTGACAGGAGCCATGCTTGCTTTTGAAAATCATACACATAGCTTACATAATGAACTGAATCTTGGGAACTCTTAAAATAGCTAACAACACTGATAAGACTATAATTCTGAGGATCATCTTTCAATGCCACATTTTTTGACTCGTCAGCATCTACTGTGTTGTTGCTTCCTGGAATATTGTTATTTCTAGGATTCCCTGATGTACTGAGGATATTTTCATCATCTTTCTGATCTCTCAATTCTGAAGACTTTTTCAGATCCTCCTCTGTTTCCTCCTGAGTACCCTTAACACAATACGGTGATGCCTGAGAAAGGTATTCCTTGTGGAATCTATTCCAATAATTAGGGAGCAGCTGTTTAGCCATTTAGTGAGAATTTCCAGATTTGTTTCTTCATCAAGGTGACAATAACAATTGACAATCTTAGTGGTAGTGTGATGATCTCACATCCCATCTGCATTAATTTTCTCATAGTTCTTCACATTCCTAGATGATTTTTGACTGGCTGAGAGGCAGATTCCCTCCAGAGACATTTGGGACATCACAGTCATCAAGGGGGACCTAATCAGTCACAGGAAATGGTGTTTTCCTGTTTTCATTATAGTGGGAAGATACATTTAGATACTTAGAAATCTCAACTGGCTGCCGACTGATCAAGAATCCATTAGCAATCAAGTGGTAGCATTTCAGGTGAACAATGAGGACACTGGGGAGCCTCTTCAAAGTGTACCTGAGAAATGAATTCTTGTTCTTGTACTTCTCATGATTAAAATAATTTTATTTCTGGTGTAAAGAAGAGATCAAGAGACTTTTGAATAGATAGAGGCTCTTCTCTTGTTCCTTGGTGCAGGTCAACTGAGAGGTAATTATTATCTTCAGTTTTGAGAGTAGCCTCACAACAGGGTTCACAAACAATAGAGCTCTGCAGCTCTAATTCAAAATTAGCACTGACAGGACAAACAAACCTTTTGGTGGTGGCAGTCCCAGCATACGGTGATGGAGATGACCTCTTTGTTGGAGACCGACTCTGGACAGCTGTGTCTTGAACCTTGTGTTACCTGCCACGATTTATCAAGCCTCGTGTAAATAAGAGGCTTTTAGTCTAACCTAGGAATGTAGGATTAAATAAACCTCTTTAAATCAGCTAGCTGCAGGGGCCTGGGACCAAAGCGACCTCCTGCTGACCCTCCTTAGGAATTTTCTTTGTCCTCTCCTCACTCCTGCTCCCCCTCCCTACCTGAAGCCCTGTTTATAAGCTCTAACACCCAGTCAATAAACGAGACCTTGACGCAACTCAGACTGACTTTGTCTTTCTTCACGCGCTTGGTCTCCTTTCCCTCTCACCCCCCATTGATTCACAGGTGGTCCCTCCTCGAGACCCTCGAATAACCTGGCCTGCTGGACGGGTCAAGTGGAGCCCGAACGTGGGGCTCGAGGCATGGTGGCTCACTACTGGACGGCAAAGAGAAAACGGGGTCTGGCCAGACTCACTAGGGTAGAGGTGCCCCAACAGCATCACTCGTGCGCCGTGGGCAGCCTTGAGGTAAGTGCCGTTCATCAATCAATGGGTAAAGTACTCTCTAAAGAGGCTTTCTTCATTAAGGAAATGAAGATTTCAGGGAGAGGGGAATAAGAGTCAAAAAGAAAGAAAGAAAAAAGATTTAATTAAGTTTTTCTGTTTCGTGGAAGAAAAATGTCCCTGGCTGGTTATTAATGGCCCGGTCATCCACCCTTTGACATGGAATAAAGTTGGAAAGGATATCAATAGCTTAATTAAGGACTGAGAGAACATCCTCGATGCATTCTTTAGTTTCTATGGAGTAATCAGAGATGTTTTAAAGGATTCAGAAAAAGATAGTAGGTTGTCACATCTTCTGGCACTTGCTGAGGACCTATTAAATGATGTGTCCGTCCCAGAAGACGGTAAGAGTGAGGTTGCCACAAATCACACTGAACAAAAGACCAAAAGACCCACCGGGACCCTGAAGGGTCCAGAGGTTTATTGACATCTACCGGTAAGAGCGCTCTCTGTCTTGTCTCTGTCTCTGTCTTGTCTCGTTAAGTTTTGTGCCTGTCGACTGATTTGTACTTTGCAGGCTCTCACTGGGACAGACGTGTCCGGACAGTGATCCTGGGAGGGAAAGAGAGACTTCTCATTCCCTGATTTGGGCAAGGGACCCCCTAGTCCCAAGCCATTTGGGGCCACCTCAGAGGTGACCATTTGATTTTAGGAGTCTCCTCCAGGGAGTGCTTAGGAGAGGAGCATCTTTGGGTACCTTTCCCCATGGTGGGAGGAAGTGCCACTTTGTATTTTGTCCCGGGAAATTGTTAGAGACATTTTGTGGAGATTTTTGTATGTTTTATTGTGGTCATTGTTACTTTACACTCTGTTTCTCTTCCAAGAAATAAGGTACATGTCTGACTGACAGGGATGTGAAAGCCCCCTGATGTCTGTTTGATCTGGATTGTTTTTGGTATGATTGAGCCTGGAGGGTCACTCTCCACAGAGCACATCAGGCTGTCATTGTTCTTGGAGCTTTGTTGGTTGTCTCGTTGGGGCAAAGTTTTTCTTTCGTGTGCCCTTGGTCTTGTGTGTAGTGTGTTAACTGTTCTCATTGTTGACTTGACTGTGACAGACGCTATGGGACAGTCCCCTTCTTCTCCACTAAACCTTTGCCTAGCCCACCAGAAGGATGTGCGAGCCACAATCGAGGGGCTTGCTTGCTGTGAGTGAGGCCATCATCATCTCAGTGCTGATGTGCTGGTACTTGGATTGTCTGTGTAAATGTCATCTGTTTCTGCTACTCATCTCCCTTATTTTCCTGGGGGGAGGAGAGAGAGGCACAGCGAGGGCCACCTCCCTCCCTCCCTAGCTCTCTTGCTATCAGGACTGCAGGCAGCTGGCTGCTCTCACGAGGGTGGGGGTTTGTGCTCTCAGTACAGGCAGGCTAAGATTCTCATGTCCTGCTCTGGACAGGGCAATGGCTGCCTGCAACTGACAAAACTGTGTGAACACTGAACAGAGAATCTGACTTTAGTCAGAGGAGTTAACAAAAACTTTTTTTTTCAGGAACACTGGCAGCCAAGGACATACTTTATGACCACTGCTCCCCCTCCCTTCCTTTACTGTGATAACTTCAAAGTCTCTTCTGCCAGCCAGGAATTTCTCTTGTTAACCCTTCTCTGTCCTGATTGGGAAACCTCGGTAACCACCCCCCCCCCAACTTCATCCCCTACAGACAAAGAGAAGCTAAAACCAGGATTCTTAAATGTAGATAAGAACTTAGACGCCTTTTTCCAGGTGGCTTTATCAACTACAGAAACTTAAGAAAACACAGAGTTAGGATATATGACCATCTGACAGAGACTAAGTGGTCATAAAACATCCCAAACTCCCCAAACTCCCCAAACCTGGGAGACAGCTCATAAAACCCCTAAACACGGTTGCTAAACAAATGAGAAATAAAGATAACATGAAAAACTACTGATATGAACCTAAAGAGGGACACGTGCGGTGGGAGATAAATTATGTGGTCTGTATTAGCTTCACAAAGAAAGGCATGTGCTCCTTCCAACCTCCCTGCTGTGTGTGAGAGGTTTGGAACTAGCCCCCCTGCCAAGGCTTGTAAACTTCATTTGTATAAACCTTGCTTTTGCATTCTGTACCTGAGGTCTCCAGTAGCTTCTTTGGGGATTCGATCTGGGCATAACACTGATATTGCTTGAAAAAGAAATGTTAAATCACCAGTTCAAGATACTAGGAAAATTATGCTTTCGTTTCCACAGGAAAAATAAAAATTTACATGGGTTTTGGTCATTTGAGTTCAATGTGTTACAAATACTTGCCATCATTTAAAAAAATTGGTTTCAAATTATTGTTGGTTAAGATAAAAGTTTAAAAAAATGATTTTTTGACTTGAGGAAACAGTTTAAGATATAAAATTTAAAGGCTTAAGCATGTCATGAGGGTTTAAAAAATATAATGAAACTTTAAGGTCTAACTTTAAAGTTTAAGTAAACATGTTTCAGATTTCTTTCTCTTACTATTCTGCTGTTACATGGAGACTCCAAAGGGTCATAGTTTTAAAAATGTCTGTCTACTCTGCAGGTATGAATGAAAATGTGGCCACATGTATGTTTGGTTTTGAATGTCTGAGTTTGCATGCATGTCCTCTGTGTCAAGGAATACAAGTTAATACTAGTCATCTGGCTATCCAGATACTAGTTTAAAGCATAAACGGTTCTATTTAAAATAAAAATAAACTGAGAGGTATATTTGACTAATATATCTATAGGAGAACAAATTAGCCTGGTCATTATTACCAAACTTAGAGATATTTTCAAGATTAGGCCTAGATTTGTTTGGCTCAGATACATTTAATAGATAATAGTCCTCAATCCTGTCAATGATCTGATGAATAT
The DNA here is from genome assembly GCF_049852395.1 of Peromyscus maniculatus bairdii. NCBI lineage: Eukaryota > Metazoa > Chordata > Mammalia > Rodentia > Cricetidae > Peromyscus > Peromyscus maniculatus. Next base: position 15,512,933 of record NC_134852.1, on the reverse strand, counting down.
GACATTTAAATTATTTGATTAAAAACTTACTATAAAAAACAGAGACTCCTAGCTCCCCAGCTCCTAGCAATGACTCCCAAGGTCTCCAAAGAAGATATGAAATGACAAAAAGATGCCACCTGAATTAGGAACGACACTGACCAAAGGGCAAGATGCCCCAATGCAACGCCTGCCTCCAGGACCCAGCCCAGATTATGGACAAGTAGTAGGACACTGTCAGTCTTCCGTGTCCCTATTCCACAAAAAAGGTACTCTGCCTTATGGGCTTGATGGTGGTAGAAGATTGATGTTGTTCTGACTGGTACCTCCAACGCTATAGAGACCTGGGTAGGGATTGATCACTGTAATTTATAGGATTGGAAGCTTCTTGGTCTACACTCAGATATAGTTTATCCTTCTCAGATTTCTGACAGTACTGATGGCTAGGCTAGCTCTAACTTTGTCAGCATGGCAGCATCAACCAGATCTTTCTGCAAGGCCATAGCTAGCTTGTAAGCTCACTTTAAAAAAAATGTTCTAATGTAAAAATTTAAATAAATCATAAAGGAATCATATGAGTCTAAAATAAGATATGTTTCAGATTACTCTCCTGTTCTATGGTTCAGAGCTTAACATTTAGGAGTCCTGATGAGCTGATAGAGCAATGACCATTTACTGTCCAGTCACAAGCTCAACATTTTGGATTTGTTTTAGATGTCATCTAGATATGTCTAAATGTAAACCTAAAAGTGCTTTTCACCAGGCTTAAAATCTCTGTCCAACTTACACCTGGCTTTCTGGACAGAAGTAAAATGCCCAAACCTGTAGTTCTTGTTGGGATTCAAAGGTATAAGTCTACATCTGCTGTTTTACAGATACCCCTTATCTGCTTTGTCTACAATATGGATTTCAGTACAGATTGGTAATACTAATGTATCTAAAACTTTTATGTCATTTTGTAAGTAGGCCTCAAAGGATTAAAAGAGTCATAAAAACATAGACCCACTTCACAGAGGTCAAAAGGACCCCAGATAAGTATTCCTAAAGATGGTATTTTTCCTTTCTCCTGGTCTTGGGATTACTGCTTTTCCCATTACTATGGGTATAAACCTAAGGGTTCCAAATAAATTCATAAATTTTAACCTCTGTTCCTAGTTTAAATCTGTCTCAACAGATTTCTACTTGGCTGGCAGACACCTCCAAGTTTCAGTTGCTGACTCCACCACTCCAGACGACTGTGGACTCCGGACGTGCTAAAGGCTAACGTGGACCAGCCCAGCTAACATGATTCTTCTCTGTCCCTATGGGTCAGGCAGCTACATGCTACTGACAAATGCCCCCTGCCCAGTCTTTGACCACCTTTTCAGCCTTTTGGGGGAGGGGCCCTGATAACGACGCCCCAATGCCAGCTTGAAGCAATTCCAGAAGAGAATACATCGTCCCATTTTCCTTGATCAGAAGAGGCTGAGATGCTGGGTCAAAAAAACTCCCTGGCATAGAGACAAGATGGCTAATTATACATGAACTATGCATGGCCATTACAGGCCATGAGTTACTAAAATAGGCCATGAGTTACCAAATGTAATGCCATAATTTTAAGATTAAAATTTGCCCAAAAGAAAATGGGGGAATGAAAGACCCTAGCCCTTCAGGCTTACACCCCCAAGCCTCAGGAATAGAGAAAACTTCAAGCACCAGGAAATGAGAAACTAAAAATCTAGTTCCAAGAGCAACCTGACTTAGCCATTGATCAATCTCCCCTGCAACCATATAACAATGTAAAGAGATTTCTGCTAAGAGATGTGCTCAACTGTGACTGGGATAGTTGCAGGTGTTCCAGGAAGGACCACTGTGACCTTTGTGTAAACTCCACTCCCGCCTTAATACCCCTCCCTTGAGGTTTCAGGAAAAATGTACCTATTGATGCAAATTACCCGTCTGTGATCACTCTGTACCCAGACCATGATCTTGTGAAACGAAATTGTATGGGAATTGTAATCTTGTGGGTTTTTCCTTTATTAGCCTTTATGGGGCTTCAGTAAGATGCGGCTCTTGCTCTTAGGAGCAGGGTTTGCCCTTCTATATAGGAGCTTTAAAGAATCCCCTTGGCTTTCTAACCTGATCCCCACCCTCCTGGCCCCCCTGATTATTTTCCTTCTCCTTCTCATTACCTTTGGTCCCTGGGCCTTTCAGCAGTTGACTCGGTTTATCAAAAATCAGATTGATTCGGCCTTACCACGACACATCTCAATTCATTATCACAGAGTAGATTCCTAGGAGGCCAGCCAGGAGCCCCATCAAGGACTCAGATTCAGTGTCCTAAAGCCCTAACGTCCCCACGGTCTTGCTAGAGAGTACTCAATGACGGGAATAGTACAGGGCCCACGCAGGAGACAACAGTGTACAGAGGTCGTTGAGACCGGCTCAACATGGCACCTGCCATGCGTGGGAGTCCCCCTGTATAGCCTAAGACAGAGGCTCTCTCAGACCTCCGCAATCCCGATATTATGGACTTGGTCCATTTTTGAGAAAAGAGGGGGAACTGTTGGAGACCGACTCTGGACAGCTGTGTCTTGAACCTTGTGTTACCTGCCACGATTTATCAAGCCTCGTGTAAATAAGAGGCTTTTAGTCTAACCTAGGAATGTAGGATTAAATAAACCTCTTTAAATCAGCTAGCTGCAGGGGCCTGGGACCAAAGCGACCTCCTGCTGACCCTCCTTAGGAATTTTCTTTGTCCTCTCCTCACTCCTGCTCCCCCTCCCTACCTGAAGCCCTGTTTATAAGCTCTAACACCCAGTCAATAAACGAGACCTTGACGCAACTCAGACTGACTTTGTCTTTCTTCACGCGCTTGGTCTCCTTTCCCTCTCACCCCCCATTGATTCACAGGTGGTCCCTCCTCGAGACCCTCGAATAACCTGGCCTGCTGGACGGGTCACCTCTTGGCTTCATTATCTCTCTCAATAATCTACATGGTATTTAGTTTTTCCATTTTCACTTTCAACTGGTCTAAACACTGACTTAGAAATTCATGGGCATCATTCTGTTCATCACCCAAGAATGTGTCTGCAACTGTGATAATGGATTTCTTCATATCCATGAGTAACATTCCTTTGACCTCTATATCCTGGATGTCTTTCAAGACAAGCAGTTGGCTTACAGGCTTGATAAGATCATCATTTGAAACTTTTTCCTATGGGATACTTTGTGTGAGCAAGTCCTTTGCAAAGGTTGGAATTCCAAAGACAGGCTGTAAAATGGAATTCATGTAACAGTTGTTTCCCAAATTGGAGAAGCCTTCACATTTCAATTCCTTTACATAAATGTCTTGAGAAGGCTGGACTTCATTGTATGTGTATGTGTGGGTCTCCTGGCTAAACTTTGATCAACTTTCATCAGCTCATGTTAGTGTTGGAAGAATAGTGTCATCCAGTTTAGGCTTCAAGCACATGTTGGGATTGAATGAGGGTTCAAGTTTCCCAATGTCAGCCTTTTCCTAATCTCTTAAAGCCATTGGTTTCTCTCCTTCACCTTTTTTATTCCTGGAGTTAGAGGTCTTGAATTTCTTTTCTGATTCAGGATTATTTTTCTTTAAGATGTCCTCACTGGAGGTGGATTTTCTCTGTGGTGATATTGTGTTCCCCAAAATATTGTGCAACCTAATAAACTTATCTGGGGTCAGAGGACAGAACAGCCATAGATAGACATAGAGAGGAGAAAATGGTGGCACACATGCCTTTAATCCTATCACTTGGGAGACAGAGATTCATCTGGATCTCTCTGAGTTTAAAGCCACATTCGAAACAGCCAGGCCTGGTGACTCATGCCTTTAATCCCACAAAGTGAGCCTTTAATCCCAGGAAGGTATATAAGGTGTGAAAACCAGGAAGTGGAGCTGGTTAAGCTTTTAGCAGCAGTTCAGGTGAGATTCATTCTGGATGAGGACTCAGAGGCTTCCAGTCTGAGGAAACAGGATCATCTGAGGAACTGGCAAGGTTAGGAAGCTGAGGCTTGTTCTATTTCTCTGATCTTCCAGCATTCACCCCAATATCTGGCTCTGGGTTTGTTTATATTAAGACCTTTTACGATTCATGCTACATTTATCTTCCTGTTTTTGCTCTGTGTTTCTCCACTCTCTTTCTCAACATGACTACTACTGGAGTTTGGCCCTAAAACTGACATCTTCATGGGGAATGGAGCTCCACTTTCTTGTATAGTATTCAAGGATCCACAAACTGACTCCTGGTGCTTTCTGCAAAATGGATCACCGCTTTCACGTGTTCAGAGACTTAATCACACAAAATGCATTCAGTCCAATTGCAAAAGATCTGTCATCATTAACTATTCCAACACTATCTAAAAGCCCAAAGCCCAAGCTGACAAGATGACTCAGCAGGTGAAGCTACTTTCGACCGAGCCTGTAGACCTGATTTCCATTCCTGGGACCCATTTGATGGAGGGAGAGAAACAACTGTTGTAAGTGGTCCTCTGATGACAATACCCAATATGTTACACACACAAACACACACACACTCACACACGAAGTAAATGTAATAATAATGAATCCAAAGTCCATTCAGACACTGAAACTCTTGGCACTCCTTACATTGGCAGCTCCTGGTAAAGTAACATATTTCTACCAGGTGGTGCAAGCCTTTAATCCCAGCACTCAGCACTGAGGCAGAGGCATGCAGGTCTCTGAATTCCAGGCCAACCTGTCTACATAGTGAGTTCCAGGATAGCCAGGGCTACTCAGCAAAACCCTTTCTACAAAAAGAATACCATATACGTGACAGTTTTCTAACATATAACCTCACCACAAAATATACATTCCAAATTCTGAAATGGAAAAGGAACGAATAGTAAGGAATTATCAGTAAAAAGAAACACTGAAATCTACCAGGGCAGATGCATAATCATGTAGACAAAACAACTATACAAATAAATTAAAATTAAAAAAATAAAACTAAAAATCATTTCTAAAATCAAATGAAAACAAAAATATATCTGGACCTAGGGTTCAGGCCTGTAATTTCAACTACTTGTGAAGCTGAGGCAGGAAGGTCCACAATTCCAAACCAAGTGGGCAAAGGCAGAGGAAGGCTCACAAAGAGGGGGAGGGGCAAGGAAGCTTCTTTTGCAGTGTTATTGATGACTGCAGACCCTCAAGTGAAAATAAGAAACACAGAAACTTCTAAGGCAATCTCTCTCTCACCCCTCTGACCCTAAAAAGAAAATAGACCAGAGAGGATGGCAGAATTTCTAGTGAGACTCTGGGTGCCTTTCTTCCTACCTGATCCCTGTGTGTCTTGGTCTCGTACTATGTGTGCAGCATGATCACATGATCTATGTGCAGGTGGGGCAGAGCTACTTAAAACCATATGTGCTTGTGCGTGGGTTGGGGAGGGGGGGTCACCTATAACAAGCCAGGTCCATCTCATCCCTTCCCTTTCTTCCTGCACAATCATTTCCCACAGGCCTAAGCACCCACTTCGGTCTTCTTCCCGTGGTAAACTCCTCTCTCTCTCTCTCTCTCTCTCTCTCTCTCTCTCTCTCTCTCTCTCTCTCAATGTTTCTCTGTGTAGCTTTGCCACTTTCCTGGAACACACTTTGTAGCCCAGGCAGGCCTCAAACTCATTTTTTAATAAAAGGGGGACCTGCAGGGCCCTGGCGCCTGTTTTTGGTAACTGTTGCCTTGCTTGCAGACCTTGACCCTGATATCCTCCCAATGCTAATTCCCAGCCCAATTCCACCTCCTGAATGCTTAAGTGAAGTTCCTTGTCTGTGTATCCTGAATAATGGGTGTTAACAGCTTAGATGCAAGATTGTAAAACATCAGTAGCGAACTTCTGCCCTCAGGGATCCTCCCATTGTGCTGTAAGCCTGTATTTAACTCCTATCCCCTTCAAGAAATGACATTCCACATTTAAAATTAAAATATGTATATATAATTTAATGCATACTGCGATGTAATCTATGAATACCACAAATGTGATTAGTAGCATGAGTGTAAGTAATGAATATCATGAGTGATGAGTGTAATTTAAAAAATAAAAAAAAAGATTGGCAGAGAACAGCAGGGGAGGTGACACAAGCCTTTAATCCCAGTACTCAGGAGCCAGAGCCAGGTGGATCTCTGTGAGGCTGAGGACAGCCTGGTCTACAGAGTGAGGTCCAGAAGAGGCAGCAAAACTACACAAGGAAACCCTGTCTTGAAAAAATAAAAAAAAACAAACAAACAAAGGAAGATTGGCAAAGCAGTCAAGCAGAAATCTGAGAAGGTACATACATGTTAGTGCTTTGAGCTTGGAGATTAAAATTCATCAAACCCTTGTATGGAGGGATAGAATGGCAGTGATCTCCAAAGCTCAACCTCACTTTGTAGGCCAGGCAGGCCTCAAACTCAGAGGCCTCCTGCAGTGCTGGGATTAAAGGCTTGTGTCACTACCACCAGGCTAATCAACTCTTACTGAGGACAGCAGGCAGTCTAAGATGGTGGCCCTTTCCTTCAGATGGAGCCTGTAAGGTCAAGTCTAAAATGATGGACCTTTCCCTAGGTTGGAGCCTGTAAAGTTAAGTCTAGACCTTCCCAGTAAGAGGGCACCTTCTGGGAACCCAACTTTTGAACACTCTGGAACCCCACTGAAACAGTTACCCGGGCCTTTTTGTGTCTGTAGGGAAAGGAGCCTCAGTGGCTTCTGGAAGCGGCCAGAGTTTCCCGGTGAAACTGTGGGGTTTCTTCCGCGAGGTTCCCCTGGATTGTTCCCCATCCTTCCTCCTTGATCATCCTCTGGTGAAGTCACAGCCCCTAGAGACCTGGGGAGCGTGGCCGAGGTGTTAGAAGGGAGGCATGGTGTGGAGCAGCTTCAGCTTTGGCAGCACTGACTGCAGAGAGAGGCGGCCCAGGTGCCATGTCAGAGCAGACTCTGGCTGAGGCCAGGTCTCTGGGGACAAGGGAGGACACATGTTGGGATTATCAGTCCTTGTTGGAAGACCTGACCTTCAATGGCAAACCTCACATCAATATGCTGACCATAGTAACCTAGGAGAACCTGCCCTTCGCCAGGAAGATCCTCTCTCATTGAGGCCCCAAAAGCCAACGTTCCTCCTGAGAGAAGCTTCCTCTTATGTACCTTATGGATTCTATCGTGGAAAACATTGAAAGAGAGTATCTGGCTGCCTTTACTAACAATCTAGTTGCAACATTGATTTGTGTGTTTGAAAAGGTGGATGAAAATGCTAGAAAAAGTTTATTAAATTACGTTCCACATGGGATGAAATATTCCCTTTGAAGAAACTGTGTCTTGGATGTCAGAGTGAATTCATTAGATCCTTCTTAGCCTATTAAACCTCTACCCCCTAATGGGAAGACATGTAGCAGCCACGTAAAGCCCACATTTTTAAATAAACAACCTGAGGAGCCTTCAGCACCTGGCACAGTGGTCAGCTGCCCCAGTATCTCCACTCCTCTGATTGTACCTGACATACAAAAGAATCTTCCTGAAAAACAACTCATAAGACAACAGTTGTGGTGATGTTTTATTGGTGCTGAAATGTGATATTGTATGTGTATGTTGATCAATAAAGTTTGCCTGGAGATCAGAGGTCACAAAGAAAGCCATAAACAGCAGTCAGTTGTTGGTAGCACACACCCTTAATCCCTTAATCCGATCATGGGACAGGAGTGGTCTCTGTGACACACCCTGTATTTCTAGTAGCAACCATAGAGACCTGGAGGTCTGTATAGATAGGCAGTGAAGAGGAAGTGATGTGGCTGGGTTTAGAGCCAATGAGAAGGCAGAACAGGAAGCCTATAAAGGCAGAGGTTAGACAGGAAGAAGCTCTCTCTGTGAAAGCTACAGCGGGCTGGTAAGGTAAGGCCCCTGGTGGCTTTTTGTTATTAATCTCATCTCTTCGGCTATTACCCCTGTATTTGGCTCTGTGTTTCTTATTTAATAAGACTCTTTAGAAATTCGTCTACAAACAATTACTTGCAGAACAAAAGCAGTTGTCCAAACTTTAGCAAAAAAAGCTGGAGCTTGAGTTAGAAGAAGCTAAGGCACAACTGGCAGTATCTCTTAGCATTCAGCAGGAGACAGCCAACTTGGGTGCTGGATCAGCACCATCTAAATTACGCGGTGTTCCACAGATTCCCACCATGGCCTTTAACACTCCCCATCAGGTTCCTGTAAAACCTGACAAAAGCCGTCCAGGTCCATCCTTACAAATTCGAGAACTGAAAGGAACTACCCGGGATCCCCGTCTTAACAGGAGGAGCCAACATTTTTCCCATGGCAAAGAGCAGAGTCATAGGAAGGAATTTGTAATGAACACATTCAACAAGGCTGATGTTAAAACAGGTCAAACTGTCCCCTCTGAAAAACTCAATTTGGCCAAGCAAGAAACAAGTGAATCAAGTGAAAGAACAACCAAGCAAGAACTTGAGCAGTTAGATTCTAAATCTGAATCTAAATCACCTTTGAAAAACAAATTATCCCACCCCAAAGACTTGAAAAGTCAAGAATCAGAATGGATGAGGTTGTGCGATATGAACAAGAGAGATCCAATTATAAAAATGTATCTTCAGGATAGAGCTGAGGGCAAAGATGAAGATGTCAAAGAAAAGAGAAGAACTGCAGAGAAAAAGGATAAAGATGAGCACATGAAATCATCTGAACACAGGCTGATTGGAGGTGGAAGTCAAATCATAAATGGCATTGTGCAAAAACAGGACATGGTTCCAGAAGTATTGGAAAACCAGGGGACAAAACCAGGGAGATCAAACACTCGAAAGAGATCAAGATCGAGGTCACCTAAGTCTTGGTCACCAACTATACATTCCCCAAAGGGAAGAGATAAATGGTCACCCAAAGAAAGGCAGAAAACTATGGTTCCAACTTTGGCCCCCACAGCTGGAAAGATGCATCAGTCAGGACTTACACAGTCACATAGGGAAGAGAGAAATGTTAAGAAAAGTGCTAAGCAGGATGTTCGAGATCCCAGACTGCTGAAAAAGATGCATGAAGGTCGGCCTCAAGAAACTGCAAGTAAACATTCTATGAGGTCAGATGCTGAGCCAAAAGAGAATATAGACAATTGGCAAAGCTCTAAGTCTGCAGAAAGATGGAAATCTGGTTGGCAAGAAAGTCAAAGCTTCCAACAGTGTGATGACCAGAGTAAAGCACCTCATCTAAGGCATAAGGAGAGCTGGTCAAGCACTAAAGGAATCTTGTCACCTGGAAGCCCAAAACAGCCCCATGGAGCAAGGGTAGATGCCAATCTTGAGATTCCTAAAGACTTAACTCTTGCAAGCCAAAGAGAATTCCTTCAAAAGACGAGTGAACGTTTAGCTTCCGGTGAAATTACACAGGATGAGTTCCTTGGTGTTGTGCATCAATTTCGACAGCTTTTTGAGGATCAAGATGGTGGAGGAGAGGAGCAGACATCTCCCTTCAATGATGGATTTCCACTTAAGCGACCTAGATATGAAGATTCAGTTAAAGCGTTTGTAGATGGCCCAGCATCAAGATTTGTTGGCCTCCAAACAAATGAGCGGCTTCCAGCTTTAGCTGCAGACCGATCATTATTTGATGGGCCTGGTAAGCCATCTGTGAAGAGAGATGGCCCAGCCAAGATAATTTGTGAAGGACCTAATAAATTAAGCCCTAGAATGAATGGACCTCCTAGAGCAGGTTCTTTTCGGTTTGATGGGTCACCAGGACCAATGGGAGGAGGAGGCATTATGCCATTCCAAGGACCAAAAGGTCAGTTTGGAGGTGGGGGCCCTTTGAGATTTCAAGTTCCTCCAGGACCAGTAGGAACACCTCTGTGGTGTGGAGGGACAATTGGTCAAGGAGGACGAGGAGGATACGGTCGAGGAGGACACGGTCGAGGAGGACGCGGTCGACCAGGATGAGGACGAGGAGGAGGCAGTATTCGATTTGAAGGTTCAACTCGTGTGACTTTTCAGGGATCTCCAGGTGTTACGAGATTTGAAGGACCAGGGAGTAAGCCTGGGGGTGGTCTGAGGTCTGAGTGCCCTCATGGACAGACTGTGGGTAGTCTCAGATTTGAGGGGGATCATGGTCCATCAGGGGCAGCAATTAGGTTTGATGGGCCTCATGGTGAGCCAGGTGGTGCTATCAGATTTGAGGGCCCTTTGCTACAGCAAGCTGCTGGAATGAGGTTTCAGGGTCCCCAGGGTCAGTCCGTAGCTGGTCTGAGATTGGAAGGATATAATCAACTAGGTGGGAACCTTATTTCTGAGGGACCACATGGCCAACCAGGTGTTGGGATCAGGTTTGAAGGACCTTTAGTACAAAAGGGAGGTGGAATGAGGTTTGAGGGTCCTGAACCAGGAGGTGGCCTGAGAATTGAATCACCTCTGGGTCAAGGTGGTCCCCGATTTGAAGGTTGTCACTCTCTAAGGTTTGATGGACAGCCAGGTCAGCCATCACTTTTGCCAAGATCGGATGGAACACAAGGCCAGCCAGGTCCTAGATTGGAAAGAACTCTTCAGCCAGGTCCACAGAGATTTGCTGGGCCACCTGGACAGCAGGTTCAACCGAGATTTGGTAGTGTACCTCCAAGATTTCATGGGCCACAACAGGAGCAAGCATCAAGATCTGATATTCCTCTGGGTCTGCAAGGTCCCCAATATGACATCCATCCTTCACAAAGGCTTGAATCTTTCAATCAGACTGGCCCATATAATGACCCACCTGGCAATGCTTTGAATGTTCTGTCTGAAGGACTACAATTCCAAAGGCATGAACAGATATTTGATACACCTCAAGGACCAAATTGTAATGGACCTCATGGCCCTGGAAACCAGAATTTCCCAAATGCCCTTACCAGAGCTTCAGGACACTCTTTTGATGAAAAGAATCTTCAGAGTTCTCCGTTGGGAAACTTGGGCAATTTACCTAGTCCGATGTCAGGAGGAGATATTCAGCCATCTCAAAAGGTTGTGACTGGTGTTGCTCAGCCAGTAGCATTTGGCCAAGGACAACAGTTTTTACCAGTTCATCCACAGAATGCTGGAGCTTTCATTCAAAATCCTTCAGGAGGTCTTCCTGAAGCATATCCTGATCATCATCTCAGTGAGGTGGATGTAAACGAATTGTTTTCAAAACTGGTAAAAGCAGGAATTCTCAAATTGTCACAGCCTGATTCAACTGCAACCCAGGAAAAGGAGGCTGATGCTCAGCATCCCCCTGAAGAGGGTAAGGATCAGAATGAAGATCAAGATGTTCCAGATCTCACTCATTTTACAACTGAAGAATTGAAACAACGTTATGACAGTGTCATAAACCGGCTCTACACTGGGATTCAGTGTTCTTCTTGTGGAATGAGGTTTCCGACATCCCAGAGAGATGTTTATGCAGATCACTTGGACTGGCATTATCAGCAAAATAGAAGTGAAAAAGATGTTAGTAGAAAGGTCACTCATAGACGTTGGTACTGCAGTTTAACAGCCTGGATAGAATTTGAAGAAATAGCTGATCTGGAAGAAGGTGCAGAACGCAGGTGTTTCGAAAAGGTTCATCAAGAGGTTGTCCTCAAATCTCAGGAGGCTGCTAAAGAAAAGGAGTTCCACAGTGTCCCTGCTGGACCAGCTGGAGCACTTGAGAGTTGTGAAGTCTGTCAAGAACAATTTGAACAGTACTGGGATGGAGAGGAAGAAGAATGGCACTTAAAAAATGCTATTGGAGTAGATGGAAAGATTTACCATCCATCGTGTTATGCAGGTGACCAAAACACATCTTCTTTTGCTTGTACACCATCTGCCATCAAGACGCCAGTTGAAAACCCTTGGAACATTATGTTGAACACTGTCAAAAACGATTGCAAGAACCCCATGAAAGTCCCCAAGTTAAGGAAGAGCAAACAGATGCCCCACCAGCCTGTGCAGAAGAAAGTGTAGCAACCCCCACTGACATAAAAACAGAAGAGGACACAGTTGAGTCAGTTTAGATAAAATGAGAAAGTTATGGTTTTGGTTTTGTAACAAAAGCTGCTGTTGGACCTAGAAAGTGAAGCTTTTTTTATGTATTTAGAGACATCTCTATAAATTGACTAGCTGAGGCAGGGCCTCAGCTGTCATTTGGTTTATAAATAGGTTTTAGTATTTGCATTTCCTACTTCCTGCATGGTTTCAGGTGCTTGTTGTGGGAAAGTTCTCTAGATGAGTGCAAATTTAACCAAATGAAATTGTATGTGTAAAAATGTGCGATTTTCACTTGTGAACTGTAAATTTCAATAAAAATATTTTGCTCTACTAAAACAGTTGAGTTCATGTCCTCATCCTTGTGCGACTCCAACATTCCTCCATCCCACCCCTCTGAAGAAGCTGTGACACTACATTCTCACATAAGTGTTTGGTTCAAGACTCATCTGTGTTGTGAGCTCACACACATCACACTGCAGACGCTGAGGCAGTGTTCATCCTGAGCACAGGCCACTGTCCCTGTCCAGACCAGGCTCTTGGGTCCACCAAGGCCTCTGGTGGCCAGACACCTCCAGGATTGGCATGACATTTCTGCCCTGACTGCCTCAGCACTGTGTTGTCCCTGAACAGTGGGGACTGTGTGGGGATACTTCCTGATAGACACAGCCATGCTTCTGCCCCTTGGCCTGGACTATGTCTGCTGACACCGATGTTGCTTCTGGTATCGGGAGGGTAGAATCTGGAGCACATCTACTATGTACAGAATAGCCCACAACAGCAGATTCTCCTCTGCAAATGATCATGGCCAAGGCCAAGAAGCCTTGACCTGGACAAAATGGGATCAAATAACCATCAGATTTCCCTTGGTCTCTGGGGAGTTCATTGCATGATCGAAAGCATATTTTAAATTATTTAATTAAAAAAAAAAACCAGTAACAGGAGAGAATATATTTTGTTGATCATGGAACCTAGGATGCAGAAAGCAGCATCCAGAACTGAGTATCCACTGTGGACTTTGCAGTCCCAGAATAAGCAGCAGCTTCAGAAGCTCCCACTAGGAGCATCAACAGCTGGAGTATCCGCTGAGCCAGCATCAGCACTGGTGAGACATGCAGGCCATCATTACATCACAGGTAGCAGATACCCCAGAGAGGCAGCTTGAGCAGCAAGGGTCTGTCCATCTCTGCTGTGAAGAAGCCACAGTGGGGAGGGCACAGTCAGTCAGAGTGTTTGTGGGAGCTAGACTGACATTTGCAACCTTGAGGAGCCACATAGAGATGCCATGGGAGAGCTGAAAGGCAGGCAGTGGTGCTGGCTTGGAGACTGCAGCCAGAGGCTTTGAACCCCAGCACCAGAATAGGTCTGTCAGCAGGCAGCGGAGGGTGATCCTGCAGGGCACCAAGATGCCAGGGTGTGCACCCTAGGTGGACCAGGAAGCAGGTACCTTCCATTCTGAGTGTGTATGCATTCAGGGAACACCAAGGTCCTTGTGGAGATGAGGCAGCATCCCCAAGGATGGAAGCCATGGTGGAAGCAGTGCTGTAGATCCAAGGGAGACTGCTGCTGGAGGGCCTAGGTATGGAGAGGGCAGCAAAGCTTTTGTGCACAGGGTCTGATGCCCTAGCAGCAGACCTTGAACTGCTTAGTGAGGCAGAGCCTTACTCCACCATGAATGTCAAGCTACCATAATGCAGTCCACAGAGGATGCAAGGCAGGACCAGCATGTTGAATGCAATGCTCATAGGGACAGCGAGGCATCTTGAGCCCATGCAGAATGGGAGATTGAAGGCCCTCATTCCCCAGGGTAGAATTGTGAAACTGAATGGGTTGGAGTCAGCAGCAAAAGCCATGTAGCCTCTTTTTGCTTGCTGTGAACAAATAAATGGCTCCCTTAAGAGACAGCTTCTTGGTTCATGCTAGCTGCACAGAGAGCTCTTTGGAAGAGGTCTGCAGCTACTCAGCTATGGTGACACAATCTTTGCTTCATTTGGGACTAAGTCTTAGGGCCAGGCTAGCAGGCCATGAAGTGCCTCTGAAGCTCAGAGCAAAAGTTTTAGAGACTCTTGTGTGAACTGGGTTGTTGCATTCAAGGGATCTGCAACAAATTTTTGGTTGTGGGTCTCTTTATAGTTAGAACTTTTTGCTTCAGGTCCATTATGACTTGGACAGCTCTACAGAGATTTCAGGGCAGGTGATGAGCCAGGCTCAGATCTTGAATTTTCAGTGGAACTTTAAGGCTAGTATCAGAACTGACTGTTTGAACTTTTCAGCCTTAAGAATCGGGATGGACAAGAGTGGTTCATTGCAATGGGACAGTTTTGATTTCTCACACACACACACACACACACACACACACACACACACACACACACACACACAGAGAGAGAGAGAGAGAGAGAGAGAGAGAGAGAGAGAATCAACTGTGATGACTTACAAACTGTTTTTTGTAGAAATGTAAGTGTTTGTGTAAAAATGAAACTGTTTTTTGTAGGAATAGAGAAGTTTGTTTTTTTCTGCCCACGCTCAATATGAAGCTTCAAAAAATATTAAGTAAGGGAGGTATGTTATAGTCCACAGTCTATTTAATTTAATAAAATGTACTAATGGGTAGAAGTGGGATAAAGTATTTGCTCCTGCGTTAGAGCAGCTCAAATGCAGAACACTTTCTTGTTTTTTGTATGGATAATGTAAGCTTGTATTAATGTATCCTATGTTTTGTTAGCAAGAAACGCAAAATGTTAATATGGATGTTTGGTAAATTTTATGAAGTATAAATAGTTCTATTAAGAGTTTATTTTTGGCTGTAAGTTCGTGAGAATTTTAATTTTGTATCGTAATATTCATACTAGAATTATGATATCAACATGTTAGTGTGAATGGTGATGCTAAGGATTTCTAATTTTGATGTGGTTGCATCAGGGGTTTATTGATTTTAAAAAGTGCTTGATGTAGCAACAACTGCTATAGACATACTAGGCCTATTGAAAACAGCCATTCTATCTTGATCATCCTCTACTCCTTTATTAGGAGTTATAGCAGCCATAAAGGAAGACGTGTATTTCTGCGATTATTCCAGCTACTTTTAAGCTCTTAGAGAAAGCTGACTAAAGTCAAGGTCTGTACCCTCACTTAAGATCTTTATATTATTATAAGGGGGAATTTGTGGGTGTCACTGAGGCTCCCCTGGTGAGACTTTTCTCAAGGTCAGAGAATCTGAGCTTGCTTTACCCTGCAGGCCTGTAGAATGAGATGCTTTGCCCATAGGCTAGGTTACCAGGTATTTTGAAGGGTCTACACTTGGCTGTACATTGTGCTTTGATCTTGAATGTGGTA
Organism: Peromyscus maniculatus bairdii; assembly: GCF_049852395.1. NCBI lineage: Eukaryota > Metazoa > Chordata > Mammalia > Rodentia > Cricetidae > Peromyscus > Peromyscus maniculatus. The sequence goes on along the minus strand of NC_134852.1, from coordinate 15,497,668 downwards.
GGAATTTGCCTATCCCCTTGGTATTCTATAAAAAGCCCACTATAATAAATCTTGAGGAGACATGGTATTGACCCTGGGCCCAACCACAGCTATTCTGTATCTCTGCGTTTCTCTGCATCTTTGCCTATATTTCTATCTATTATTTCCTCATTGCACTCACCTCTTTCAAGAATCCTTCAACAGGGTGGAGCTATCCTCCCACATTGGTGGAGCCAATGATGTCTTCAGGTGCCATGGATTTGCTGGTAGTTGTGAGCTGCCTCAATGCAGTGCTGGGAACTGAATTCATTCCTCTGGAAGAACATTAATTGTTCCTAAGTGCTGAGACATCTCTCCACCTCCTGTTTCATTTATGCATTGTGTGTGTGTATGTGTGTGTGTGTCTGTGTTTGTATGTGTGTGTTGCCTGCATGTATGCATGTGCCACATGTGTGCCTGGTTAACATGGAGGCCAGAATAAGGCTTTGGAACTCCTGGAAGGGAGTTATAGATGTTTGTGACTGCCATGTAGATAATGGAATTTGAACCTAAGTCCTTGGAAGAACAGACAATCCTATGAGATCTTCTACCAAGTTCAGCCCTAGTTTTGCCCAACTCCCACCTCGAAGGGATCTAATGTTTTTTTCTCACCTTAAATTCATCCACAAATAAAGAATGCACAGAGGCCCACTGACACAAATAAGTAGAAAACCTAGTTTTTTGTTTGTCTGTTTGCTTTTAATGGCAGGAATGTAGAGGAATTAGTATTCATGTTTTTCTGACTTTAAGGCTCTGGCCTTCACCACCTCATTTGATTTTTCCAGAGATAATAATTTATCTCAACTGCTGTATTGGATGAAAAGCAATCAATAATAGTGATCCACAACCAATTAGATTTACCTGTAGATTTTTTGTTGTTGTTAGTTTATTTTAGTTCATTTTCCATTCTTGCAAGATTTGTTCACCTTAGTTACTCTGAATGTTTTTTCTTCATACAATTCTCTTACCCAACCAAGCCATAGTCAGAAAGTCTGGAATGTAAGGTAGCCAGCAGATGCCATTTGACTTAGTGTTGTTTAGGGCTGGAGGTAGAGATGAGGGTCTCACACTAATGCAGGTTAGCCTGGAACCTGCCTCCTGAGAGCTGGGATTACAGGCATGGACTACAACATCTGGCTAAGGCATTCAGAAAGCCAAGATTAGGAGATGGTTAAAATAGGTGTTTAGTATACTAGGGAAGGGTGAAGTGCTAACCACCCAAATATGAGGCTTTGCATTATAATCTCATATATGTAACTGCACCCATATAGAAATATGGGCACACTCCTGTATGCTTGTATTTCCTGAGCTAAGGAAGGGGAGACAACAGGATCTAGTAATTTTCTGGTCACAGAGTCAGGCTGATTCAGTGAGATCCAGATTCACTGAGAGACCTTGTCTCTGAAAGATTAAGGAGGGGAGAGAGAGACGGGAAGATACTCAACATCAACTCAACCTCACTACACATACATTTATCACATATACATTCACACACACACACGAACATGCATACATTATACACAGATTGCTCAAGAAGTTCTTGGGAACTGAAGATAATATCCATTTTAAGTAGAGTATTTGATTTTCAGGTCATTAAAATCCTAGCTAAATAAAATCATGAGTTATTTTGTGTGGATTCATTTTGCTTACATATACATACACATGAACAAACATTTCATAATCTTTATTTTTTTTGACACAGGGTTTCTCTGTATAGCCCTGGCTGTCATGAACCTCACTGTGTAGAGGAGTGTGGCCACAAACTAAGATCCACCTTCCCCTGCTTCCCTAATACTGAGATTAGAATTTTAACACACCACCCTCAGCCAACCTTTTTTATTTTTCATTTTACATTTTTATTTATTTGGGGTGGTGGCATGTGGAGGTCAGAATAAGGACTACTTGTGAGAATGATTTCTGTCCTTTCCTCATATGGGTCCCTGGGGTCAGACTCAGATCCTTGGTGGCAAATAGAGTTACCTACTGAACCACCTCCCTGATACCCTGCTGTGGAATGGTTCTTTTATGCTGTGGAATGTTGTTTTAGTGATGCAAAGATGTATTGTGTTCTTTTATGTTGCATTTGTTTAACTCTGTGAGGCTGTGTCATTTTGCCTGCTTCAAAGACCATATTGGTTTAATAATGAGCTGACCAGCCAATAGTGAGGCAGGAGAAAGTTTAGGCAGGCCTGGCAGGCAGGGAGAATAAATAAAAGGAGGAAGAAAGGGGTGTGAGAAAAGGTGGAGAGAAGGATGCCAGGGGCCAGTCGACCATCTTCACATGCAACAATGATTAAGAAGGAAAGAAAAGACCTACAGAAATAGAGGAAGGTAAGCCCAGAGGCCAAAGGTACATGGAGTAATTCAAAAAAAGTTGTCTAGAAATATGACAAGCTAAGTTCGGGCATTTATAAGTAAGAATAAGCCTCTGTGTATTTATTTGGGAACTGAGTGGCAGGCCCATAAAGAGCAAAGTGAAAAACTGGCTAGAATACCCTGACCCCATTTTTTTTTAAAAAACAGATTCTGTGTAACCCTGGCTGGCTTCAAACTCATTATTAAACTTTGAACTCCTGGTCCTCCTGCCTCCATTGCCTAAATGCAGTGATTACAGGTTTGCTACACCACACCTGGCTTATGTGTTGGTGAAGGTGATCCCGGGGCTTACTGTGTGTTAGCTACACAATCTACCAAGGAAGCTATGTTATCAGTTCCCTGACACTTAAAACAAATTGTGGGTGTGGGGGCTGAAGAGATGTCTTAGCAGTTAAGGGTAATTGACTGCTGTTTGAGAGGTCCTGTGTCCAATTCCCAGCATCCACATGGTGGCTCACAATCATCTGAAATGGGATCTGATTCCTTCCTCTAGCATGTGTGAAGAAAAAGCACTCATATACATAAAACACATGTACAAATAAGTCTAAGAACTTTTCCTTCTTTAAATGGTAAAAAAGAATGGTTCTTCACATTATAAATATGTTCTAGCGTTGGACCCCAAAATTTAGCATCTCAGGTGCATGCCCCAAGAACCCAGACTCCAGTCCAGTTGATACAATAGCAAGAGGTTTATTGGCGACTGTACAGAAAGGCAAACTCTGCTCCAAAGAAGAAGAATAAGCCACAGCTACCTCACCTGGCCAACTTCTCAGCTGATCCTGTTTCCCCAGACTAGAAGCCTCTGTGTCCTTATCTGAATGACACTCAGCTGAACTGCTTCTCAAAAGCCTGAAAGCTTAACCAGTCAGTTCCTGGTTTTTATGCTTTACATATCTTTCTGCTTTCTGCCATCACTTCCTGGGATCAAAGACTCACTTCATGGGATTAAAGTCGTGAGTCATCATGCCTGGCTATTTACTGTGTGGCTTTAAACTCACAGAGATCCGGGTGGATCTCTGCCTCTCAAGTGATAGGATTAAAGGCGTGTGTGCCACCATTTTCTGGACTCTATATCTATGACTATTCTGCCTGCAGCAGGATTGTGAGTAACAGCTGTGACATTCCTGAGTGGGCCTGGGTAAGTAAAGCATTATTATTTTTTTTTTGAGATGTGATAGTGTAGATATTGATAATTTGTATTTCTTCTTCTGTCTGTTCTGACTGTTGAGTGCATTTGCTTGTTCATTGATTGGATACCCTGTTCTGTTGTTTGCTGTTTATTTTTGAGGTCTTTGTATATTCTGGATGTTGTTTATCCCTTGTAAGAGAAAAGAGCTGGCAATGATTTTTCTCCCATTTTCTAGACTTTCTCTTCACTCCAATCAGTGCTCTTTCGGCTGTTCAGAAGTTTTTGAATTTGGAGCAATTTGACTCTTCAGTTCTTACAGATATATCCTGAGTCATGAGACTCATTTCCTGATTCTTCATGGGCATGATCTGGGTCTCGTGTAGTCCTTTCTGGAACTCTTGTGTCTTTGGTGGAAAATAATCTTGAAATGCTGATCCTCCTGCCTCCACTTCCTAGAGTTAAATGACATGTGCACAATACTAAGCTCCATTTAGTAGTGCTGTGGATCAAACCCAGGTCTTTATGTATGGTGAGCAATCACAAGACTGACTGGGTTATATGTGTAGCTCCTGTGTGGGGTTTGGTTTTGAAACTTGGTCTACTGTGCAGCTCTGGCTGGCGTGGAACTCAAGAGATCAGCCTGCATCAGGTCCTCTCATACTAAAATTAAGGATATGAGCTACCATGTTAAGCCTGAGAAGTTTTTTGTTTATTTTTGACAGGGCTTCTCTGTGTAATTCCTGGCTGTCCTGGAATTTGCTTTGTAGATCAGGGTTGCCTCAAACTCAAGTCTTAAACTCATAGAGATTCTCCTGTCTCTGCATGTTGAATCCTAGCATTAAAGGCATGCTCTAGGACACATGACGAGAAATATCTCTCTCTCTCTCTCTCTCTCTCTCTCTCTCTCTCTCTCTCTCTCTCTCTCTCTCTCTCTCTCTCTCCTTTTGTACTCTCTTTTGCTTTTAGCAATTTTGAGACAGGGTTTCTCTGTATAATCCAGGCTGTCCTGGACCTCTCTGTAGACCAGGCTGGCCTCAAACTCAGATCTTTGTGCCTCTGCCTCTCAAGTGCTGGGATTAAAGGCATGTTCCACCATGCCTGGCTTGAGTTATTCTTTTCTCTCTTTTTTTTAAAGAATTATTAATTAGTTTTTATGTACGTTGGTGTTCTGTCTGTGTGAAGGTGTCAGGTCTCCTGGAAGAGGAATTATAGACCATTGTGAGCTGCCATGTGGTTGCTCAGACTTGGTCCTCTGGAAGAGCAGCCATCAATCCCAACCACTGAGCCATCTCTCCAGCCCCAAGGTTTTTCTTTTTAATGGAAGCATTAATGTCACTAATTTACTCTGTCCTAAAGGTTCTAGAAAGCAGTGGTTTGTTCTCTCTAGTGTTTGGAATTGAAACTATGGGATTCTTGGCTCCAGCTTTCTGAGTTATATCCCCATGCCTCAGTACTCTTTATTTCCCTAGGTTAGCCCAGAAGCTGCTCTGCAGACAAGGAAAGGTTTGAATTTGTTTTTTTTCCCCAACATAACATTTTTATTGATTATTTAGAGTTCACATAATGCATTCTGTTCACAGTTAATCCCCCATCCCTGGTGACCTCCCCCAAAGAAAACAAGAGTGAAAAAATAAAACCAAGCCCAATTTCTATTGCCCATATATTCACTGGAACATGGTCAAACTCCCAGTGTCCGGTACCTTCAAGAAAACAGTCCTTCCCCACCCCCACCAGAAGTCATTAACTGTGAAGAGTTACACTTCAGGATCCCTATCACAATTTTAAGAGTTCCTTTAAGTGGCTTACCATCTAGACTGTTTTCTTTTTAGGGTGGGTGCGGCACGGGAGAAGTTGTCATGGAAGCCTTCTGTTTCTTGTTTTCAACTGAGTCTGCAGTCATCAATTCCACAGCAAAAGACGCTTCCTTGCTTGTCCCCTCCTTTTGGAACAAACCCTGGCTGTCCTGGAACTTACAATATAAACCAGGCTGGTGAACTCAGGCCTCTGCCTCTTGCCCACCAGTCTTTGAATTGGGGATTTTCCCTGCCTCATCCTCCCAAGTAGCGGAAATTACAGGCCTGAACCACCAGGTCCAGATATATTTTTGTTTTTAATTGATTTTAGAAATAATATTTAATATTGTTAAGTTTTTATTCTATATGTATAGTTGTTTTGTCCACATGACTTGCATCTGCCATGCTGATGTCAGTGGTTCTTTGTTCTGATAATTCCTTCCTTTCACTTCCTTCTTCATTTTGGAATTTGGAATGTTTATTCTGTGGTTGGGGTGTATGTCAGAAATAGATAACTTGTTTGGTTTTCCTTTTTGGAGAAAGGGTTTGTCTGAGCAGCCCTAGCTATCTTGGAAAGCAGTATGTAGACAGGCTGATCTTGAACTCAAAGATCTGCCTGCTTCTACCTCTCCTGCTGAGTGCTAGGATTAAAGGCATACACCACCACCATGTGGCAGAAATATGTGACTTTACCAGGAGCTGCCAATTTAAAGACTGCCTTAGTCTCAGTGTTTGAATGGACTTTGGACTCATTATTATTACATTGACTTGGTGTGTGTGTGTCTAACACACATGGGTGTTGTCATCAGAGGACCACTTACAAGAGTTGTTTCTCTCCCTCCATCACATGGGTCCCTGGGTTGGAACTCAGGTCCACAGGCTTGGTGGCAAGTGCCTTCACTTGCTGAGCCATCTTGTCAGCTTGGGCTTTGGGCTTTTAGTCAGTGTGGGAACAGTTAACGACTACAGATCTTTTGCAATCGGCCTGACTACATTTTCTGTAACTAAGTGTCTGAACATATGAGGAGGAGAAAAGCAAACTTATCTCTGCAAGGTGATGGTTTGGGTGTCAGGTTGACAAGAGGTAGAGTTAGGATGATTAATATTGCTAACTCTAGCATCAAGCAGGAGACTGGTGATATCGTGTTCCCCAATATATCGTGCACTCTAATAAATTTACCTGGCGTCAGAGAACAGAACATAGAGGCCAGACAATAGTGGCATTCACACCTTTAATCCTGTCACTTGGGAGGCAGAGATCCATCTGGATCTCTGTGAGTTTAAAGCCACACTGGAAACAGCCAGGCATGGTGACTCACACCTTTAATTCCAGGAAGTAATGGCAGAAAGCAGAAAGGCATAAAAGGAATGAAAACCAGGAACTTGGCTGGTTAAGCTTTCAGGCTTTTAAGCAGCACAGTTCAGCTGAGAGGCACCCAGTCTGAGCAAACAGAATCAGCTGAGGAACTGATAAGTTGAGGTGGCTGTGGCTTATTCTGCTTCTCTGATCTTCTAGCATTCACCCCAATACCCAGCTCCAGGTTTGTTTTTATTAATAAGACCCTTTAAGATTCATGCTACAGGAGACCAGTCTCTGAGCAGAACCATGAGGATTTGCTAGATAAATAAACCTATCTGCTAGTCCATGATTGTCTATGCTAGGCTATTTAAGATGAGAAGACCCACCTTAATTGTGGGTGACATTATATCATGGAAGAGGTCCTGGACTGAACAAAAAAGGAGATGTATTTACTATTCATTTTTCTCTAGTCTTATAATCCTGCCAATAATCCACTGTGGGAGTTCTTTTCTGCTCATTCCTATTTAGGGTTCTAAATGCCTCTTGGGCTTGGATATTAGTATTTGTCCTTAAGTATGGGGATTTGCTGGTATAACTGAGGGTCTGCTTGCACTACGGAACCAAAAGAAAAAAAAGAAACATGAAGGTGATAAAATGCCAAAGGCTTTGGCATGCTAATACATACCTGTAATTCCAGCACTAAGGAGGTAGATTGAAGAACTGCCTCCAGGTCAAGGTCAGTCTGGTCAATGTAGTTAGTTTTTGGCACTCAGGGATATAGACCAAGACTGTGCCTCAGTGAGATAAGAGAGAAGAAAAGGAACAAGAAAGATAGGACTGAGAAATAGAATATGAATCAACATACAAGAAATACGAGGGGCTACAGGAGAAAACTAACAAGTTATGGTGGTACCCTGCAGTTTAACCCAGTACTCAGGAGGCCCAGGCAAATGGATCTCTGTCAGTCTGAGGCCAACCCTGAGATACACAGTGAGATCCTTTCTAAAAGGTAAATGAAGGAAGCAGCCATAAAACCCAACAAATACTGTTGCATTAATTGATCACTCCCTTGTTGAAATATGTATGGATTGTCACCCCACCAGTAGGTTTCCTGTCTTTTCAAGCATTACATATATATGTATCTTATTACAAAGAGTAGCATGAACTTTGAGGAATAAGAATACATAAGGAGGGTAGTGGTGGCCCACACCTTTAATCCCGGCATTCTGGACTCAGAGGCAAGCAGATCTCAAATCAAGGCCAGCCTGTTCTAAGACCAAGTTAAGGACAGCCAGGGCTACACAGAGAAACCCTGCCTCAGGGCTGGAGAGATGGCTCAGAGGTTAAGAGCACTGGCTCCTTTTCCAGATGTCCTGAATTCAATTCCCAGCAACCACATGGTGGCTCACAACCATCTGTAATAATATCTGGGCTCTTTTCTGGCCTGCAGGTGTACATGAACACAGAACACTAAAGTTAAAAAGAAAAAGAGAGAAAAAGAAACCTGTGTAGAAAAATATAAACAAGCAAAAGTGTCTAAGCAGCTTGAGAATTCCTAGGACATGAAATGGCCTATCCTGTGAGAGACTGGTTTTGAGATTTATGTGACTGGAGGGAAGATGGTAGGCAGCTTCCAAAGAAGTATGCTGCCTTTAGGTCCCAATGATTCTTTTCTATTTGGACCCAAGGTCCAAAAGAATGTGATCATGTCTATTGTAGATGCTTTGTTTTTGAGATAGAATACCACTAGTACATAGAACTGGCTCACCTGGAAATCACTATGCACACCAGTCTAAGCCTCAAACTCACAGAGCTCCACTGTCCTCCAGCCTAGTCCTCTGCAAGAATTTAAAGAAAGGTCATTATGAAATGAAACCTTTTGAATGATCTATGTGGATCAGATTTAGTGTGGACAGAATGAGAACCAGTATGGTGGTGCATGCCTTTCTTCCCAGCACACAGCCGGGTTCAGATCTCTTTGATTTTGATGCCAGCATGGTCTACACAGAACTATGTCAGTCAGGGAAAAAGATTTCTTGGGAAAGTCCCATTTCTTGGGCTTCGTTGTCTCAACTCTGTGATAGGAAGATGAACGGCCTCAAGCGCCTCTTCAGAACATCTCATCAGGAATTTCCTTTATCTCAGCACTCAGGAGCCAGAAACAGTGAATCTCTGTTAGTTCAAGACCAGCCTGGTCTATAGAGTGAGTTTCAGGACAGCCAGGGCTACACAGAAAAACCCTGTCCTAAAAAACCAAGCCAAACAAAAAAATTAAAACAAGCAAACAAAAAAGAGAATATATCTCCATTCTTGCTAGGATATTTGTGAAATCTTAGGTCGGAGCGAAGTTATCTCCTGCACTACTGTCCACAGAAGTTTTGGAGTTGGACTCGTGTGTAGCCAGTAGAGGAGCAGGGCTTTGAGCATTGGCCATAAATGCCACACCTTCACTCTATGCAAGTGTTTGATTAATATGTATCCCCAAACTCAAGCTAGACTTGAGAGTTTATACTCAGATGTCCACTTGCATGCTCTGCCAATCTTAAGAATTTCTTTTGGAAGCAGGATGTGGTGGTGCCTAAAACCTGTTTTTACTGGGGAATAACAAAATGCAGGGAGTTAGGACTCTGTATAGTCCTAATATTGATGGCTTGAAAATGGAAAAATAAATGAATGTATAAGCAGAAAAAACAACCCTGTTTTTATATTGTCAGTTGTTAGATCTGTGGATCTCAAGGCTTCCCTTTACTCTCTGCTTGAGGTCTCACTGAGGATAAATCTGTCTGTTCCCTAAAGCTTTCCTCATTGTTCTATAATAGGGTCTTTAGTTTCCTTTAGGAATTCTAAATTCAGGGTCCAGAGAGAGGGCTGTTTTGATCCTAGCACCTAAATGCTGACTCACAACCCTCTCTGGCTAGAGTTCCAAGGGATCTGACACCCCTTGTGGTCACTGAGGGCACTGCATGCAAGTGATGCACAGACAACCACATAAACTCACACATGAAATTGAAAATAATTTTGAGGTTGAGTTTATTAAGTAGCTTTCCTATCATGTACCTTCTTCTTCTCCTGGCTATGCAGCCCAGGATAGCCTCCAAGTCACAGACCCTCCTTCCTCCCTCTCCAGTACTGAGATCAAAGATGAGTGTGTCACTACAGGCAGACTAATAATAAATCTTACAAAAGTCTTGGTTCAGCCTCTCTAGTGCTGAAATTATAATCATATATGCTGTGGAATAATCATTTTGTACACTGTGAAGATTTGTCACTGTGATTGGTTTAATGAAGTCGCTGACTGGCCAATAGCTGACCAGAATCAGGTTAAGCAGGATAGGCACACTAGGAGAATGCTGGAAGGAAGATGAACAGTGTCTGGAGTAACCACCACACAGAGATGGAGTCCATGAACCTGCCATGTTAACAAAGGTACCATCACATGGAAGAGCTGAAATAAGGAATATGGGTTAACTTAAAATGTAAGAGCCAGTTAGCAATAAGCCTGAACACTGGCCAAGCATTTGTAATTAATATAAGTCTTAGTGTGCGTATTTGAGAGTGGCTGTAGGACAGGAAACCTCTGCCTACATATATACAGTCACATAGAGCAGATTTGTTTGTGTGTGAGTCTAGGGATTGAATTTAGGGTCTTGTGTATACTTGGTCCTTTAAATTCTCAACTATATCTTCAGCCCTTCATACATTTACATTTGTGCTCCTTGATTTTATCATGACCACCTCAGGTCGGTATATCTGGATCTGGAGCCTGCAATCAAAAAGGTCAGCCCCAGAGGTGACCACTCAGGCTCATCTTCCTAACTGTTGCATTTGCACCAGCGACTAGAATCTGACCAGAACTTCATTTTCTCAGCATCATCAGAGGGACAGAGAAGAGTAGACGTGCACTGTCTCCACAGTTTGCTTAAGGTACTTGCAGTTTTTATTTCTTTTGCTATGATAAAACACTCTGGAAAACCAAATTCAGGGAAACTCAGGATGAGGGGGAAGGATTATTTCAGTTCACAGTCACAGATTACAGTCCATCACTTTGGGGAGTCACAGCTGCATGAACTTGAAACAGCTGGTCATATGACAGTCACAGCTAGGAGCAGAGCGAAAATGAATGCATGCAGACAATGTCTCTACCCTTATATACTTTAGTTCCCCAAGCAGTGAAAAGTGCCATACACTAAAGCAGGGAATACTGCCACACACTTTAAAGCTGGGTCTTTCCACACTAATTAAGGCAACCGAGATAATCCACCAGGCCAACCCAATCGGGGGGAACCTCATGAAGCTCAATTTCCAGGTGCTGGTAGGTTGTGGCATGTTGACAAATAGAACTAACCATCACAATTAAACATCGGGTCAGAAAAAGAGAAAGCAAACACACTCTGAGCATGTCTTCCAGAGAATGAACACAGCTTCAATAACTCAGAGGTTAAAGCATGTACTTGAGAATGTAATAGAGATGGCTCAGCGCTCTTACAGAGGACCTGAGCTCAGTTTCTAGCCCCTCCACTGGGTGGATCAAAACTGCCTGTATGCTAGTTCTAGGGACTCTGATGCCCTCTTCTGGACTCTGAGGGCACTGTACTCATATGTGCACAAATGCACACACACATAATTAAATAATTTTTATTTAAAGGTTATAAGTAACTCCAGTTTCTGCTAATTGTAATTGATAAATCATAATTGTAAATATTTAAAGAAAATATAAGCTTTCCCATTTTGTAGTATTGAGGCATGAAGAGAGAAATAAAAGCCAATTTTGGTCAGTTAGAGTTTTACATATACATTGTGATCAATGTATTTTGAGTCACAATCTCTGTAATGTGTTTTTTGTTTGTTTTTAGATTACAGGAGCTTTCTCTGTGAAGAAAGAATGGTTCCTCTAGAGATAAACGGCTTTGTCCAAATCCGAAGCACGAACCGGATCAAGCACACCCGGGCTTCTAAGTGGAAAGAAGCAGTCATCCAAATAGTAGAAAGAAAACAGAAGGTTAATCTGGTGGTTTCCTTGAAGTTGGAAGGAAGGAGCAGGGTTTTTCAGCTGGGTGATAATGTTGCAGGTGTAATGGTTAGTTGTTGTGAGACAGGAGAGCATCATCTGCATTTAACTCTGAAAGATGACACTTCCTTACTCATTAACAAGTTATCTTCCACAGATGTTGAAAGGTTGAAGAATTGCCTGGATTCTTTTCATATATCTGAATCCCAACAACTCGAGGAACCCAAGAGTAATCAGCATATTCCTGAAAGCAGTGATCCATTTTGCAGGAAACACCAGGAACGAGTTTGTGGATCCTTGAATACTACAGAAGAAAGTGGGACTCCACTGCCCATGAAGATGACCGTTTCAGAGCCAAACTCCAGCAGAAGTCATGTTGAAAAAGAGAGTGGAGAAACACAGAGCAAAAACAGGAAGAGAAAATCAACATCCACTGTAGAAGTGAATGCGGACATTCTTGAAAAAAATAATCCTGAATCAGAAAAGAAATCCAAAACCTATAACTCCAGAAATAAAAGAATCGAAGGAGAGAAAACAGTGGCTTTAAGAGATCAGGAGAAGCATAACATTGGGAAACTGGAACCTTCATTCAACCCCAACACCCGCTTGGGTCCTAACCTATATGTCATTGTTCTTCCAACACAAATATGGTCTGATGAAAGTGGATCAAAGTTTAGACAGGAGACCAAAACATACACACATAATGAAGTCCATCCTTCTCAAGGCATTTATATAAAGGAACTGAAACCTGAAGGCTTCCCCAATTTGGGAAACACGTGTTACATGAATTCCATTTTACAATCTATTTTTGGGATTCCAACGTTTGCAATGGATTTGCTCACACAAGGTATCCCATGGGAGAAAGTTTCAAATGATAATCTTATCAAGCCCTTAAGCCATCTGCTTGTCCGGAAAGATATCCAGAATATGGTGATCAAAGGAATGTTACTCAGGGATGTGAAGAAATCCATTTCTATGGTTGCAAACACATTCTTGGGTAATGAACAGAATGATGCCCTTGAATTTCTCAGTCACTGTTTAGACCAGATGAAAGTGAATATGGAAAAACTAAATGCCATGTGGATCACTGAGAAGGATAATGAAGTTGAGAGGTCATCTCCATCAACATATGCTGAGACTGCCACCCCCAAAAGGTTTGTTTGTCCTGTCAGTGCTAATTTTGAATTAGAGCTGCAGAGCTCCATTGTTTGTGAAGCTTGTGGTGAGGCTACTCTGAACACTGAAGTGAGTAATTACCTCTCTGTTGACCTGCACCAAGGGACAAGGGAAGAGCCTCTATCTATCCAAAAGTCCCTTGATCTTTTCTTTACACCAGTAAAAATTGAGCATAATTGTGCGAAGTGCAAGAACAAGAATTCAGTTCTCAGGTACACTTTGAAGAGGCTCCCCAGAGTCCTCATTGTTCATCTGAAACGCTACCACTTGACCGCTAATGGGTTGTTGGTGAAGAGTCATCAACCAGTTGAGATTTCTAAGTATCTAAATGTATCTTCCCACTACAATGAAAACAGGAAACCACCATTTCCCTTGACTGATAAGGTCCCACTTGATGACCGTGATGTCCCAAATGTCCCTGAAGGGATGATGCCTCTCAGCCAGTCAATACCATCTAGTAATGTGAAGAACTATGAGAAAATTAATGCAGATGGAATGTCAGATCATCACACTAACACTAAGGTTGTCAATGATTGTGATCTTAATGAAGGAAAGATTCTTGAAGGATCTCAAAATATGGCAAAACAGGTGCTCTCTAATTATAGGAATAGATTCCACAAGGAATTCCTTCCTCAGGCATCACCTCCAAGTGTTGAGGGTACTCAGGAGGACACAGAGAAGGATGTGAATAAGTCTTCAAAATTGAGAGAACAGAAAGATAATGAAGATTCCCTTGGTACATCAGAGAATCCTAGAAATAACAATGTTCCAGGAAGCAACAACACAGTAGATGCTGTTGATGAGTCAAAAAATGTGGTATTGAGAGATGATCCTCAGAATTACAGACTTGTCAGTCTTGTCAGCCATTTTGGGAGGTCCCATTATTCAGGTCATTATGTAAGCAATGTGTATGATTTTCAAAAGCAAGCATGGCTCCTGTACAATGATGTCCGAGTGTTCGAGATTCCAGAGGCTTTGATTCAGAAGATTCATCTTCACAACGGATACATTTGTTTTTACATGCATAAGGAGATATTTGAGTGGCTGTTGAAAAAGGCATCAGAGTACTAGTTACTTAGAACATCTAAAGAGCAAAAGAAGAATTATGGATCTTTTCTCACCATTGCTTATTGGCTGTACACACGTCCTAGAAGAATCCATTTTTAACACTCATTTAGGTCAATTGAAAACTCAGCAAGCAAAACAAAACAAACAATATATTAGGACCAAAACCCATACATCCGTGATGCAGGCTATATACCATTTTCTCCTACAAGACTATAGTGATGCTTTTTACATTTTTTTGTTTTGCTTATTTTTGGTGTTTTGAGACTATTTCTCTGTGTGGTTGTGGGTGTTCTAGAAGTCACTCTGTAGAGCAGGCTGGCCCCAAACTCAGAGATATAACTTCTTTTGCCTTCCATCTGCTACCATCTATGGGAGAATATTTTAAAAAATATTTATTTTTATTTAATGTGTTTTTCCTGCATGTATGTCTGTGTGAAGGTGTTGGGTTTCCTGAAACAGGAGTTAAAGGCAGTTGTGAACTGCACGTGGGTGCTGGGAATTGAACCCAGACCCTCTGGAAAAGCAGCCAGTGCTCTTACCCACTGAGCCTTTTTCTCTAGACCTAACACAATGGTTTTTTAGATGTCATTCTGTACCAACACAACACAGCAAGGAACTGACTAAATGTCCCCGTGTTAGTATCCTACATCATAATGGGTTCAAAACAAGTACTGATGGACTTAAATGTTTGAGAAGTGGTGTATAAAATGTCTTATTTCATCAGTGTATATATGATTTACTCATGTGATCTGGAGATTTTCATGATATTGGTTGCTCTCCATAACTTCATGTATACCATTCTATTGTCAATTTATTTAAAAGAAAACCTATTATTTTGTATATGTGCTCATGACTCATTGCTGATGAAAGTACGGAGCTGCCCACCAACTGGTTTTGTGTTTCCTTCTCAGAATTGCAGGGCATAGCTTCTGGGTTGCAATGGAAATGAAATAGAGAGTGTGTTAAAACGTGCAAATTCACAAGCTCCATAAGGGCTCGGTGGATGCAAACACGTGCCACCAAGGCTGATGACACCAGTCCTGCAAGCTGTCCTCTGACTCTAGAGGAGCCAGCACATGTGCACATGTACGCGAAAATCAATGAGTGAAAAATCTAATACGTTTTTGAATCTCACTATGTAATTTTCTCTGGCTTAGAACTCTATTTAGATCTTGTGTTCTATAACACGGATGTATCCTGGCTTTGCCAACTGAGCCCTGGTTTTTAAATGTCTGGACCACAATGCCGAGCATAATAACATTTTAAAAGCACTTTTAATAAACTTTGAAGTGTCAAATATACTTGCTATATTTATTTTTTTCTTTTCCTTTTATTATTATTATTATTATTATTATTATTATTATTATTATTATTATTATTATTTTACAACACCATTCAGTTCAACATAATAGCCACAGAATCCCCTGTTCTCCCCCTCTCACCCACCCCTCCCCCCAGCCCACCCCCCATTCCCACATCCTCCAGATCAAGGTCTCCCCCGAGGACCGGGGTTGACCTGGTAGACTCAGTCCAGGCAGGTCCATTCCCCCCTCCCAGACCGAGCCAAGTGTCCCTGCATAAGTCCCAGGATTCAAACAGCCAACTCATGCAACGCGCCCAGGACCTGGCACCAATGCACAGCTGCCTCCCAAACAGATCAAGCCAAATGACTGTCTCACCCGTTCAGGGGGCCTGATCCACTTGGGGGCCCCTAAGCCTTTGGTTCATAGATCCTGTGCTTCCATTCATTTGGTTATTTGTCCCGGTGCTTTATCCAACCTTGGCTTCAACAATTCTCGCTCATATAAACCCTCTTCTTACTTACTAATTAGACTCCCAGTGCTCCACCAGGGGCCCAGCCGTGGATGTCTGCCTTCAGATTCCTCAGTCCTTGGATGGGGTTTATGGCACCACTATCTGGGTGTCTGGCCATCCCATCACCAGAGTAGGTCAGTTCCTGCCGTCTCGCGACCATTGCCAGTAGTCTTTTGAGGGGGTATCTTTGTGGATCTCCGTGGGCCTCCCTAGCTCTCTGCTTCCTCACCTTCTCACCTTCTCATGTGGTCTTCATTTACCATGGTCTCCTATTCCTTGTTCTCCCTCTCTTTTCTTGATCCAGCTAGGATCTCCCACTCTTTCCCTCGACTGTCGCCCTTCATTGTTCCCACTCATGACCAGGCTATTCATGTAGATCTCGTCCATTTCTCCATGTCTTTTTTTGGGGTCCCGTTTTCCAGGTAGCCTCACTGGTGATGTGAGTAGCAGTCTAGTCATCCTTGTTCCACATCTAGCATCTTCCTATGAGTGAGTACATACCATATTTGTCTTTCTGAGTCTGGGTTACCTCACTCAGGATGATTTTTTCTAGATCCATCCATTTGCCTGCAAACCGTGTGATGTCATTGTTTTTCTCTGCTGAGTAGTATTCCATTGTGTATATGTGCCACAATTTATTTATCCATTCTTCAGTTGAAGGGCATCTAGGTTGTTTCCAGGTTTTGGCTATTACAAACAATGCTGATATGAACATAGCTGAGCAAGTGCTCTTGTGGTATGATTGAGCATTTCTTGGGTATATGCCCAGGAGTGGTATAGCTGGATCTTGTGGGAGATTGATTCCCAATTTTCTAAGAAAGCGCCATATTGATTTCCAAAGTGGTTGTACAAGCTTGCATTCCCACCAGCAGTGGAGGAGAGTTCCCCTAGTTCCACATCCTCTCCAGCATAAAGTGTCTTCAGTGTTTTTGATCTTAGCCACTCTGACAGGCGTAAGGTGGTATCTCAGAGTTGTCTTGATTTGCATTTCCCTGATGATTAGGGAAGTTGAGCAATTCCTTAAATGTCTTTCAGCCATTTGGGATTCCTCTGTTGAGAATTCTCTGTTTAGTTCTAAAGCCCATTTCTCAATTGGACTGTTGGTCCTTTTGATGTCTAATTTCTTGAGTTCCTTATATATTCTGGATATCAGTCCTCTGTCAGATGTGGGGTTGGTGAAGATCTTTTCCCATTCTGTAGGCTGTCGCTTTGCCTTGTTGACCGTATCCTTTGCTCTACAGAAGCTTCTCAGTTTCAAGAGGTCCCATTGATTGATTGTTTGTCTCAGTGTCTGCGCTACTGGTGTTATATTTAGGAAGTGATCTCCTATGCCAAGGCGTTCAAGACTATTTCCTACTTTCTCTTCTAGCAGGTTCAGAGTAGCTGGATTTATGTTGAGGTCTTTGATCCACTTGGACTTAAGTTTTGTGCACGGTGACAGATATGGATCTATTTGCAGCCTTCTACACACTGATATCCAGTTATGCCAGCACCATTTGTTGAAGATGCTTTCTTTTTTCCATTGTACACTTTTGGCTTCTTTGTCAAAAATTATATGTCCATAGGTGTGTGGGTTAATGTCAGGGTCTTCAATTCGATTCCATTGGTCCACATGTCGGTTTTTATGCCAATACCAGGCTGTTTTTATTACTGTAGCTCTATAGTAGAGCTTGAAGTCGGGGATTGTGATGCCTCCAGAAGTTGTTTTATTGTACAGGTTTCTTTTAGCTATCCTGGGTTTTTTGTTTTTCCATATGAAGTTGAGTATTGTTCTTTCCAGGTCTGTGAAGAATTGTGTTGGTATTTTGATGGGGATTGCATTGAATCTGTAAATTGCTTTTGGTAAGATTGCCATTTTTACTATGTTAACCCTGCCTATCCATGAGCATGGGAGATCTTTCCATTTTCTGAGATCTTCTTCAATTTCTTTTTTCAGGGACTTAAAGTTCTTGTCATATAGGTCCTTCACTTGCTTGGTTAGTGTTACCCCAAGGTATTTTATGTCATTTTTGGCTATTGTAAAGGGTGATGTATCTCTAATTGCCTTCTCAGCTTCTTTGTCCATTGTATATAGGAGGGCTACTGATTTTTTTGAGTTGATCTTGTATCCTGCTATGTTGCTGAAGGTGTTTATAAGCTTTATCAATTCCTGGGTGGAATCTTTGGGGTCACTCAAGTATACTATCATGTCGTCTGCAAATAGGGAAAGCTTGACTTCTTCCTTTCCAATTTGAATCCCCTTAATCTCCTTATGTTGTCTTATTGCTCTGGCTAGAACTTCAAGTACTATATTGAATAAGTATGGGGAGAGTGGACAGCCTTGTCTCGTTCCTGATTTTAGTGGAATTGCTTTGAGTTTCTCTCCATTTAATTTGATGTTGGCTGTTGGTTTGCTATATATTGCCTTTATTATGTTTAGGTATGTTCCCTGTATTCCTGATCGCTCCAAGACTTTTATCATGAAGGGGTGTTGGATTTTGTCAAATGCCTTTTCTGCATCTAGTGAGATGATCATGTGGTTTTTTTTCTTTGAGTTTGTTTATATGGTGTATTACATTGATGGACTTTCGTATGTTGAACCACCCTTGCATCCCTGGGATGAAGCCTACTTGATCATGGTGGATAATTGTTCTGATGTGTTCTTGGAGTCTGTTTGCCAGTATTTTATTGAGTATTTTTGCATCAATGTTCATGAGGGAGATCGGTCTGTAGTTCTCTTTCTTTGTTGCATCCTTGTTTGGTTTAGGAATCAGGGTAATTGTAGCCTCATAGAAGGAGTTTGGTAATGTTCCTTCTGTTTCTATTATGTGGAACAATTTAGAGAGTATTGGTATTAACTCTTCTTTGAAGATCTGGTAGAATTCTGCGCTGAAACCATCTGGTCCTGGGCTTTTTTTGGTTGGGAGACCTTTAATGACTGTTTCTATTTCCTTAGGGGTTATTGGACTATTTCAATAGTTTATCTGGTCTTGATTAAACTTAGGTATGTGGTATCTATCCAGAAAAATGTCCATTTCTTTTAGGTTTTCCAGTTTTGTGGAGTAGAGGTTTTTGAAATATGACCTTATAATTCTCTGGATTTCCTCAATGTCTGTTGTTATGTCCCCCTTTTCATTTCTGATTTTGTTGATTTGGATTCTCTCTCTCTGTCTTTTGGTTAGTTTGGATAAGGGCTTGTCTATCTTGTTGATTCTCTCAAAGAACCAACTCTTTGTTTCATTAATTTTTTGTATTATTCTCTTAGTTTCTAATTTATTAATTTCACCTCTCACTTTGATAATTTCCTGGCGTCTATTCTTCCTGGGAGACTTTGCTTCTTCTTGTTCTAGAGCTTTCAGATGTGCTGTTAATTCACTAGTGTGCGATTTCTCCAACTTCTTTATGTGGGCATTTAGTGCTATGAATTTCCCTCTTAGCACTGCTTTCATAGTGTCCCATAAGTTTGGGTATGTGGTGTCTTCATTTTCATTGATCTCTAGGAAGTCTTTAATTTCTTTCTTTATTTCTTCCTTAACCCATTGGTGATTCAGTTGAGCATTATTCAGTTTCCATGAGGTTGTAGGTTTTCTGTAGTTTTTGTTGTTGTTGAAATCTAGCTTTAAACCATGGTGGTCTGATAGAACACAGGAGGTTATTCTGATTGTTTTGTATCTGTCGAGATTTGCTTTGTGGCCAAGTATGTGGTCGATTTTAGAGAAAGTTCCATGGGGTGCTGAGAAGAAAGTATATTCTTTCTTGTTAGGATGGAATGTTCTGTAGATATCTATTAGGTCCAATTGGGTCATGACATCGGTTAAGTCCTTTATTTCTCTGTTAAGTTTCGATTTGGGAGATCTGTCCAGTGGTGAAAGTGGGGTGTTGAGATCTCCCACTATTAATGTGTGGGGTTTTATATGTGGTTTAAGCTTTAGTAATGTTTCTTTTACATATGTGGGTGCCCTTGTGTTTGGGGCATATATGTTCAGAACTGAAACTTCATCTTGGTCGATCTTTCCTGTGACGAGGATGTAATGTCCTTCTTGATCTCTTTTGATTGATTTTAGTTTGAAGTCTATTTTGTTGGATATCAGGATGGCTACCCCTGCTTGTTTCTTAAGACCATTTGATTGAAAAGTCTTTTCCCAGCCTTTTATTCTTAGGTAGTGTCTATCTTTGAATTTGAGATGTGTTTCTTGTATGCAGCAGAAAGATGGATGGGTCCTGCTTTCGTATCCATTCTGTAAGTCTATGTCTTTTTATAGGTGAATTAAGTCCGTTGATGTTAAGGGATATTAATGACCAGTGATTCTTCATCCCTGTTATTTTTGGTGGTAGTGTGTGTGTACTTCTCTTCTTTGGGGTTTACTGTTGTGGCTTTATCTATTGCCTGTGTTTTCAAGTGTGTATCTGACTTCCCTCGGTTGGAATTTTCCTTCTAGTGCTTTCTGTAGGGCTGGGTTTGTGGATAGGTATTGTTTAAATCTGGCTTTGTCTTCGAATGTCTTGTTCCTTCCGTCTATGATGATTGAAAGTTTTGCTGGGTATATTAGTCTGGGCTGACATCCATGGTCTCTTAGTGTCTGCATTACATCTGTCCAGGTC
This sequence comes from Peromyscus maniculatus bairdii, assembly GCF_049852395.1. Classification (NCBI taxonomy): domain Eukaryota; kingdom Metazoa; phylum Chordata; class Mammalia; order Rodentia; family Cricetidae; genus Peromyscus; species Peromyscus maniculatus. The sequence goes on along the minus strand of NC_134852.1, from coordinate 15,477,404 downwards.
CTTCTGGCTTTCAAAGTCTCCATTGAGAAATCGGGTGTTATTCTGATGGGTTTACCTTTATAGGTCACTTGGCCTTTTTCCTTGGCTGATCTTAATATTCTTTCTTTATTCTGTACATTTAGTTGTTTAATTATTATGTGTCGAGGGGACTTTTTTTTGGGGTCTAGTCTGTTTGGTGTTCTATAGGCTTCTTGTATCTTCATAGGCATTTCCTTCTTTAAGTTGGGAAAGTTTTCTTCTATAATTTTGTTGAATATATTTTCTGTGCCTTTGAGTTGGTATTCTTCACCTTCTTCTATCCCTATAATTCGTAGGTTTGGTCTTTTTATGGTGTCCCAGATTTCTTGGACATTTTGGTTCATGACTTTGTTGGCTTTAGTGTTTCCTTCGACTGATGGAACTATTTCTTCTACTGTATCTTCAATGCCAGAAATCCTCTCTTCCATCTCTTGCATTCTGTTGGTTATACTTGTATCCGAAGTTCCTGATCTTTTACTCAGGTTTTCTATTTCCAGCATTCCCTCTGTTTGTGTCTTTTTTATTTTTTCAATTTCCCTTTTCAGTTCTTGGACTGTTTCCTTTGTTTGTTTCATTGCTTTTTCATGATTTTCTTTCAGTGCTTTATTGTTTTCTTCCAGGACTTTAATGTTTTCTTCCAGGACTTTATTGTTTTCTTGGAGGGCTTTATTGTTTTCTCCTAATTTGTTTGCCCTTTCCTCTAGTTGTTTACAGCGTTCTTCCAATTTTCTTGTCTTTTCCTCTACACAAGCCTCTACCTTCTTCATGAAGTTACTCATAAGGCTACTTTCTTCTGCTTCTTCCAATTTTTGGTGTTCAGGTCTAGATGTTGGAGGCGAGCTAGGTTCTGGTGATGCTGTATTGCTCTTCATTTTGCTGTATGTACTTCTGCCTTGACGTCTGCCCATCTCCTTGTGGTTCCTTCTTGGTCTTATCAGTGTACTTGTTTCACAAAGAGCTGACAGACTCAGGAAGACTCTCTCTCTTGTCCAAAAGGGAGTTCTCTTGTCCAACTCTTTGGTCCAGAAGGGAAGTCAGGGGCAAGCTCTGGTCCAGAATGGCAGTCGGGGACAGGCTGGGAGCTGGGGGCCGGTCTCTAAGTCTCAGGAAGTGGCTGGGGTCTTGGGCAGATGGGCGTGGGAGCAGGGCGAGGAGATTGCAGGGGCTTCCGGGGGGGGGGGGGCTGGAAAAGGGGATCCCTCCTGGTGGGGCTAGAAGGGGAGCTGTCCGGTGGCCAGAACCTGGTGCCAAGTTGGGCAGGTCCTCCCGGAGTGGCTGGTGCCCAGGGATGGGGTCCGGGCTGGACCCAGGCACTCACCTCTGGTCCAGAAGGGAAGTCGGGGGCAGGCTGGGAGCAGGGGGCCGGTCTCTAAGTCTCAGGAAGTGGCTGGGGTCTCGGGCAGATGGGCGTGGGGGCAGGGCGCGGAGACTGCAGGGGCTGTCTGGGGGCTTGGAAAAGGGGATCCCTCCCGGTGGGGCTAGAAGGGGAGCTGCCCGGTGGCCAGAACCTGGCGCCAAGCTGTGCAGGCCTCCCCGGAGTGGCTGGTGCCCAGGGATGGGGTCCGGGCTGGACCCGGGTACTCACCTCTGGTCCAGAAGGGAAGTCGGGGGCTACTTGCTATATTTAAATCCTGATGATATGAGAAAATGGAGGGGTTCAAGGGACAGGGGGTCTGAGACAGACAGTCCTTTAGGTGAGAGCCTCCTATATTAGCACAAACTGCATGGTGGGGTTCTAAAGAGAACATTTTAGTTCATAAGACAAAGCAAGGTTCCCCTTAGTTCCCAGGAGTAGTAAGAGATCCTGTGCCATGAAGCAGCAGACTTCCTTAATACATAGCCCAAAAGACAGACTTGTTTTCAGCCTGTTAACCTGATTCCTGGTTAGCAAGTGGAAAGGGAAACCAGCTGGGGTTGCTGGCTATGAGGGGTGCAGCCTGATCTGAGATACCCACACCACATCTGTTTCAGATGCACCAAAACATAGTACTGATCCTCTGAAGGGGCTGGGGAGATAGTTCAGCAGGTCAGCGCACTTGCTCTGTCGGCAGGAGTACCTGAGTTCAAATCCCCAGCACCCACATAACAAGCTCCTCATTGCTGTGTGTGCCTGTGACTCAGCACTGGGGAGTAGACAAGGGTGGATTCCACAGCTCACTAACCATTCGACATGGCCACAATGGGAAGTGTAAGGTTCAGGTGTGGGACATTCACCAGAGAAAACTGCTGGACCAATGTGCTAAGGTCTGGGGCCCTGTTCACAGTTAGATTGTATTTTGAAAAGGAAACATGTGGGTAGTGATAGAAAACACCCCATGTCCTCTGGCCTTCACATGTGCAAGCTCACAGGTGAAAACACCACACAAAGGATATTTTCCAAATTCCTTATTTGGGCTGCAGAAAGTGTTAAGATCACTTGCTACACTTTCAGAGGACCAAGGTTCTCTTCCCAGAATCCACATGGTGGTTTCCACTCTCTGTAACTCCAGATACAGAGGATCAAATGCCCTCTTCTGGTTTTGTGGTATGCAGACAAAACACCTCTACATTATAGCACTGCCCACTTCCACCATCAAAAAGGCACAACACAGCTTTGTGGCTAATTTAAAGAGCTAATACAATTCCCAGTAACATACTGTGTAAGAACATATGCATAAGTTAACATTTTGAGGGTAGAAAACATACTAAAAGCCTGGTAATGTATAAAATATGGGGCAAAATTAAATGAGGGTCATAGGCGAAAGAAGAGATTAGTTAAGAACAGTAGTTCAAAATACCCAATTATCCAATTAAAAAACTGGGTGCAGATCTAAACTGAGACTTTTCAACAGAAGAATCTCAAATGGCCAAGATACACTAAAGGAATTGTTCAGCATCCTTTGTCATCAGGAAATTCAATTATTTATTTCGCCTTTGTGGTTTTTCTCTGCATAACATGCACACAGTGCCCACAGTGACCACAAGATGGGGGTAGATACCTTGGAATTGTGACCAGAGAGAATTGTGAGCCACATTTAAGGTGCTGGAGCTTAACAGCCATCAATCTGGACCCTGAATTTAGAATTCATAAAAGAATCTAAAGATCCTAATGTACAACAGATAGGAATGCTTTAGGGAATAGACAGATTTATCCTCAGTGAGACCTCAAGCAGAACAGAAGGAAGCCTTGAGATCCACAGATGCAACAATTGACAATGTAAAAACAGGTTTTAGCCATGATCATAACTTGCTGCAAAAAGTGATTCTTAAGATTGGCATAGCATGCAAGTGGACACCTGAGAAGGAACCAGCACATCTCTGCCTTGAGTTTGGGAATTGCAATTGATCAAACCCTTGTATGGAGAGGTGTGACAGTTATATCCAATGTTAAACACCCACTCCTGCACAGGCTAAGAATGAGGCCACCTCCAAAACCTCTGTGGATAAGAGGATTTTTTTTTATTTATTGGTTGGCTTTTTGAGAAAGGGTTTCTTTATGTAGCCCTGGCTGTTCTGGAATGGCTCTGTAGACCAGGTTAGCCTTCAGTTAAGAGAGCTGCCTGCCGCTGCCTCCCCAGTGCTGCATTTAAAGGCATGCACCACCACTACCCTGCCTTATATCTCCTTTTCCGTTAGTGTACATGTTCTTCTCTAATAAGCCCTCCATATACATGAACATGTTGAAAAAGACAGAAAACCTACTGTTGTGGGTGTGGATAAATACACGATCATGTCCAGACAAGGTGAACACATTTTGTTCCCTGAAACCACCCCACCTTGTCTAGACTTCATCCCCAGATGTAACACTGAAACATAAAATTCCTGGTGTCTTTTCTTTTAACAAGGTTCAGAAAGATGGTTGCATGCATTAGCCTCAGGGTTTTGATTAGATTGCATAGTATTTAAAGGTTCAATTTGTTTTCTGCAAGAATATAATATTCAGTGATCCCTGCACACAAGGCCATGGAACACCTTTTTTATATTTCTATATTTCTTTAGAATCCACCTGCTTCTGCATCCAGAGTGCTGGGATTAAAAGTGTGCACCCACCACAAGCCCAGCCTTGTTATCATTTTGAGACAGGGTCTCACACTGCACTGGAACTTCATATCTAGCCCTGTTTGGCTTCTCACTCACAGCAATCCTCCTTCCCAGCCTTCTGAACACTGAGTTTCTAGGCATTAGGCACCACACCTGCCTTCAGTGATGGATTCCTACAGATGGAGATTTGCTGTTACAGGGAGAGTGACCTTTGAGGACATCACTGTGACCTTCACCCCAGAGGAGTGGCAGGTTTTGAACCCTGAGCACAGACACTTGTATAAGGATGTGATGTTGGAGAACTACAGCAACCCGGCCTCTGGGTGAGGAGGGCTTTGGGACTGGGGAGGGGGGTGATGGCCTGAAGTCTGAAATAGACAAGGACCTTTTCCAGGTTGAGCAGGTTTGTTTCTGGTCCACTTTTCACTGTTGGGGTATCCTATGTGAGTCAGGATTAGGATGAAGCAAGAGAGGAGTGTGGAGCCTAATTTTGTGATTGCTTTATTGCTTTGCTTGTGTGTGTCTGTGTCTATGTCTGTTTGATGTAATGTCTGTCAGTGTGAACATGAGCGTGTTCATGTCATGGCATGCCTGGTGGAGGTCACAGGACATTTGGAGGTTCAGCCTCATTTCACCCTTTGACTGTGTTGGAGACAAGGTCTCTCATTCAATCCTGAATACAACTGACTAGCTGGTCCACGAGCCTTTGGGAATTCTCCAGTCTCTGCTTTGCTGACATTACAGAAGTGTCTCTGCCATGTCAGTTTATACCTGAGTCCTGGGGATTCAAACTCAGGTCCGAGCACTCTCACAGCCAGGGCTTTACCACAAGCCATCACCACACAGACCATTTGTTGTTTTTGTTTAAGGATAATTTTTCTAAATTTAGTGTGTGTGTGTGTGTGTGTGTGTGTGTGTGTGTGTGTGTGTGTGTGTGTAGGGCATGTGTATTAAGGTGGCACTAAAGGTCAAAGAGGCCATCAGTCCCCTAGATCTGGGGTCATAAGTCTTATGAGCCACCAGAAGTAGGTGCTTGGAGCCTAACTGGGGTCCTCTGGAAGGGCAGCAAGTGTTCTTACCTGCTGAGCCACGTCTCCAGCACTGGTTTCTTTTATATTTAATTGTGTGTATCTGTGTGTCAGCATGTTTATGTGAGTCCAGAAGAGGGCATCTCTCCAGCCCCTGACCAGTGCTGCTGGCAGTTCATCCCTGGTAGCCAACCACCTTGGTTGAAATAGCTGATCAGACACTTCCTCAGGGAGGCTAGACTAAGGCCAAATCCCTGAGACCAGAATGGCCCCACTTGGTGATTTCTAGCATCCTCATCTCAAATCACAAGAGTGGAAATTTCTAATAGAACATTTCTCTGTAATTCAGTTCAGAAAAGGAGCAGAATACGGAAAGGCATGTTAGGATGTCCATGAATGTGGAGTAGAGTCTCAAGAGAGGAGCTGTATCAATACACACACACACACACACACACACACACACACACACACACACACACACACACACACACAAAACATTCACTAAGCAAAAAGGTGCTGTACATGAAAAGTTATTTCTCCCAAGCAATGATGATGTTCGTTCAACAATCAGACTCTCTGAAGTCAAACCTGAAAACATCAGAAAAATCAGGGTGGATAAAAAGCATATGCATGTAATGCATGTGGGAAATCCTTCAGCAGCAAAGAAGCCTACATAAAATTCCATATTGTGCAAAAACCTTATAAATGCTCTGAGTGTGGAAAAGGCTTTGCAGAGAAGTTGTATTTTGATGGACACCAGAAAAGATTTCACGCTAGGTAGGGGCTTTGAGCACTTCAGAAATATGAGGAACTTCATTTATAGAATGGCATGGAATAGTCATGCTAAAAATGGGCTGCAAAATGGTTACAATTTTTGAGTCTATTACAGAGAACATCGAGGTTTAAACTCAGAGACTTTCTCTTGAAGATAGGATTAGCTCATTCATTCACAGATATTTGTTTTGTCTTTTAAAATATGTGTCCTTGTGTATGTATGTAACGGGTTTATAGGTGCCTGGTGTGTGTGGACCCACAGAGGCTCCCCCATAAGACCTTACTCAATGTCAGAGAATCTGAGCTCACTTTACCTAGCATGGCTGCAGAATTGGGATAATTTGGCCACAGGATGGTTTTCAGGCGTTTTGAAGGGTCTACATTGGGCTATTCATTGTGCTTTGATCTTGAAAGTAGGAGGTCTTTTGCTTCTCCCCTTGGGAATGCACTAGCAGCTGGGAATAATATAATGTCTTTATTGCAGTGGGTATTTGTTCCACCTGGGGTAACCTGTGGTACCAGCCCCTAGTCATGGCCTCTTGGCCAGTTCAAGACCTGAAGAGCACCAATTCGAGGAGCTCTTTCTCTTGTGCTTGCTCGAATTCTTGGAAGGCTGAGAGCTGGTCCCACGCTGCTTCCTGCTGCCTGAGTCAGTCTCTACCATCAGAGGAGAGGGAGAGAGAGAAGGAGAGAGTGGGAGAGGCAGAGGGAGCCCTGACTGTGTGTTCTTTGGGTCTTAAGCTAGCCTTTAATGGAGGTTAGGCTTTTGTGGTGTTTTAAAATTCTATCTCTTGTCAGTGTCTGACCATTTATCAGACCAAAGAAAAGTATAAAATTAAAAGCAAACAAAACATATTTAATGAACAATGGTCACTGATTTTTTAAAAAGATTTAAACTTAAGGCTATACAATTTGATAATTTTAAATTTAGTGCAGTTTTAATTTTGAGGTTACGATTCAATTATTAGGTAACAGGATACTTAGAATTACCTGAGAAAGAATCACAGAAAATCCTGAAGGAGAAAACAATTTCTTTTTCTTTCTTTCTTTTCCTCCCACCAAGTCCCTCATTTTTTTTTATTTATTTTCAGCTCAATACAGTATAAATTCTTATCCTAATATGAAATGTTTCACTGAAGCTTGTCCAGTGATTGAGTAAAACCACAGTCATCCTAGGGTCCCCCCTGCTATGTAGCCACCCTGGTTCTGTGGTTGCCAGGCTGATTGTTCTTTGCTTTATATCTAGTATCCACTTATGAGTGAGTACATACCATGTTTGTCCTTCTGGGTTTGGGTTACCTCACTCAGGATGATATTTTCTAGTTCCATCCATTTGCCTGCAAATATCATGATGTCGTTTTTTTTTCTGCTGAGTAGTACTCTGTTGTGTATATGTACCACATTTTCTTAATCCATTCTTCAGTTGATGGGCATCTACGTTGTTGACAGGTTCTGGCTATTACAAATAATGCTGCTATGAACATAGTTGAACCTGTATCTTTGTGGGATGGTTGAGCATTCCTTGGGTATATGCCCAAGAGTGGTATGGCTGGGTCTTGAAGTAGACTGATTCCCAGTTTTCTGAGACACCACCATACTGATTTCCACAGTGGTTGTACAAGTTTGCACTCCCACCAACAGTGTCAATGTAATACACCATATAAACAAACTGAAAGAAAGAAACCACATGATCATCTCATTAGATGCCCAAAAATCCTTTGACAAAATCCAACATTCCTTCATGATAAAGGTCTTAGAGAGATCAGGAATACAAAGAACATACCTAAACATAATAAAGGCAATTTATAGCAAGCCAACAGCCACCATCAAATTAAACTGATAGAAACTCAAAGCGATTCCACTAAAATCAGGAACAAGACAAGGCTGTCTGCTTTCCCCATATTTATTCAATATAGTACTTGAAGTTGTAGCTAGAGCAGTAAGACAACAAAAGGAGATCAAGGGGATACAAATTGGAAAGGAAGAAGTCAAACTTTCACTATTTGCAGATGATATGATAGTTCACGTAAGTGACCCCAAAAATTCTACCAGGGAACTCCTACAGCTGATAAACTCCTTCAGTAAAGTAACAGGATGCAAGATCAACTCAAAAAAATCAGTAGCCTTCCTATACACAAATGATAAAATGGAATGAAGAAGAAGTCAGAGAAACATCACCCTTTACAATATTCACAAATAATACAAAATACCTTGGGATAACACTAACTAAACAAGTGAAGGACCTGTTAAGAACTTTAAGTCTCTAAAGAAAGAATTTGAAGAAGAACTCAGAAAATGGAAGGATCTCCCATGCTCATGGATAGGTAGGATTAACAGAGTTTTTTTTTCCTTTATGTAAGAAAGAAAATTTAGAATCAGCTCATATTATAAATGAAAGCAAAAATGTAAATAATATCCAAGCATGAGAGATCCACAGAGGAAGAACTTGTTTAAAGGATTTATCTTTTACTACAGTGTGGTATAACAGATCTTTAGCCTGTTACAAACTAGTTTTTGACAAACAAACAAACAAAAAAACAAAAAGGAACTAAAAACCCTTTAAAATAATCTATTTTTTATTGACTGTATTTTGGTTTAATTTCCTATGGCCTTCAAGGTAATTTGAGAAGTATATAATTATATTTGTATTTTTATGCCTTATTATTTAGTAGATAGTTTAAAAGTCTTTTCATTTTAATTTATTTTTAATCCATCCTAATTCTGTTTACATTGTTATTTTAAGTTTATTATGTTGTACAAAAATAAAATTAAAAATTGAAGTTTTAGTAATAAAGACAGGATACAGTTTGTATTTTGTTAATGTTAAAGTGTGTTATTGAATGGGTGCTAAATTAACGATGTAGTCATGTATTAAATATTTCCTAATTTAAGTAACCTTTTATTTTGACAGCCACATCGTCTTCATTGAGGGAATAGGTCTCTAGGCCTGGGAACCTCACTGCACACCTTGTTCATTGGCACTGCCTCCAGAATCCTATGGGTTCATCACATCTGGAAGCTCCAGAGGGATGGAGAAGGGCTCAATGTGCAGGGCTTCACAGGCATCAAAGGCCAGGCCCACTGTGGCTGGGGCCTGTATTCGTGCTGTCTGGCTAGTGAAGCCACAGTCTCCCAGAGTTTTTCTGTCATCAAGGAGCTGGTCATCCTTGTACAGCCTCTGCTCTTCTGGAGGCCGCTGGAGCATGCCTTGGACAACACGCTTTAGCTGGAACACGGTACTCGACTCCTTGGCTTCCGTGAAGATGGTGGTCTTGTGGCGGCGAATCATGAGAAATCCCATTAGGATGGCAAGCCCGTGTCAACCCCAGCATGCAGCCCCGGCCCTGCCCTGTTCCCTCCCTTATCATCTACACCGCCCCCACTCAGCCCTGAGCCCCTCACACTTATTATATGTTATAGCAGATCTAATTTTTTACACAAGACTTGAATCATAGATATGTGTTATATAATCATATATATATATATGCTATAGCAAACTAAAATCACATATATGTAGCTCATTTTCTCTTCAGCCTTTTGTTACAAGTTTTAAGTTAAATTAAAAAAAAAACCTATAACAGGAGACTTTACAGACTTTTTAACCATACCCAATGATCTTATAAATCTTGATATAAGGAGTATATTGAACAGAGAGATTCCATTAAAAAGAAAAACCTTCGAGCTGGAGAGATGGCACAGTGGTTGGGATTGATGGCTGCTCTTCCCGAGGACCAAGTCTGTCTGAGCAACCACATGGCAGCTCACAATGGTCTATAATTCCTGTTCCAGGAGACCTGACACCTGCACCCAAACAGAACACCAACGCACATAAAAAACTAATTAATAATTCTTTAAAAAAAGAATGAAAAGAATACCTCAAGCAGGCATGGTGGTACATGCCTTTAATCCCAGCACTTGAGAGGCAGAGGCACAAAGATCTGAGTTTGAGGCCAGCCTGGTCTACAGAGAGAGTTCCAGGACAGCCTGGATTATACAGAGAAACCCTGCCTCAAAATTGCTAAAAGCAAAAGAGAGTACAAAAGGAGAGAGAGAGAGAGAGAGAGAGAGAGAGAGAGAGAGAGAGAGAGAGAGAGAGAGAGAGAGAGAGAGAGAGAGAGATTTCCTAAGCCATGTGTCCTAGAGCTTGCCTTTAATGCTAGGATTCAACATGCAGAGACAGGAGAATCTCTATGAGTTTAAGACTTGAGTTTGAGGCAACCCTGATCTACAAAGCAAATTCCAGGACAGCCAGGAATTACACAGAGAAGCCCTGTCAAAAATAAACAAAAAACTTCTCAGGCTTAACATGGTAGCTCATATCCTTAATTTTAGTATGAGAGGACCTGATGCAGGCCAATCTCTTGAGTTCCATGCCAGCCAGAGCTGCACAGTAGACCAAGTTTCAAAACCAAACCCCACACAGGAGCTACACATATAACCCAGTCAGTCTTGTGATTGCTCACCATACATAAAGACCTGGGTTTGATCCCCAGTACTACTAAATGGAGCTTAGTAATGTGCACATGTCATTTAACTCTAGGAAGTGGAGGCAGGAGAATCAGCATTTCAAGATTATCTTCCACCAAAGACACAAGAGTTCCAGAAAGGACTACATGAGACCCAGATCATGCCCATGAAGAATCAGGAAATGAGTCTCATGACTCAGGATATATCTGTAAGAACTGAAGAGTCAAATTGCTCCAAATTCAAAAACTTCTGAACAGCAGAAAGAGCACTGATTGGAGTGAAGAGAAAGTCTAGAAAATGGGAGAAAAATCATTGCCAGCTCTTTTCTCTTACAAGGGATAAACAACATCCAGAATATACAAAGACCTCAAAAATAAACAGCAAACAACAGAACAGGGTATCCAATCAATGAATAAGCAAATGCACTCAACAGTCAGAACAGACAGAAGAAGAAATACAAATTATCAATATCTACACTATCACAACTCAAAAAAAAAATAATAATGCTTTACTTACCCAGGCCCACTCAGGAATGTCACAGCTGTTACTCACAATCCTGCTGCAGGCAGAATAGTCATAGAGTCCAGAAAATGGTGGCACACACGCCTTTAATCCTATCACTTGAGAGGCAGAGATCCACCCGGATCTCTGTGAGTTTAAAGCCACACAGTAAATAGCCAGGCATGACGACTCACGACTTTAATCCCATGAAGTGAGTCTTTGATCCCAGGAAGTGATGGCAGAAATCAGAAAGGAATGTAAAGCATAAAATCCAGGAAATGACTGGTTACGCTTTCAGGCTTTTGAGAAGCAGTTCAGCTGAGTGTCATTCAGATAAGGACACAGAGGCTTCTAGTCTGGGGAAACAGGATCAGCTGAGAAGTTGGCAGGTGAGGTAGTTGTGGCTTATTCTTCTTCTTTGGAGCAGAGTTTGCCTTTCTGTACAGTCGCCAATAAACCTCTTGCTATTGTATCAACTGGACTGGAGTCTGGGTTCTTGGGGCGTGCACTTGAGATGCTAAATTTTGGGGTCCAACGCTAGAACATATTTATAATGTGAAGAATCATTCTTTTTTACCATTTAAAGAAGGAAAAGTTCTTAGACTTATTTATGCATGTGTTTTATGTATATAAGTGCTTTTTCTTCACACATGCTAGAGGAAGGAATCAGATCCCATTTCAGATGATTGTGAGCCACCATGTGGATGCTGGGAATTGGACACAGGACCTCTCAAACAGCAGTCAAAACCCTTAACTGCTAAGACATCTCTTCAGCCCCCACACCCACAATTTGTTTTAAGTGTCAGGGAACTGATAACATAGCTTCCTTGGTAGATTGTGTAGCTAACACACAGTAAGCCCCAGGATCACCTTCACCAACACATAAGCCAGGTGTGGTGTAGCAAACCTGTAATCACTGCATTTAGGCGATGGAGGCAGGAGGACCAGGAGTTCAAAGTTTAATAATGAGTTTGAAGCCAGCCAGGGTTACACAGAATCTGTTTTTTTAAAAAATGGGGTCAGGGTATTCTAGCCAGTTTTTCACTTTACTCTTTATGGGCCTGCCACTCAGTTCCCAAATAAATACACAGAGGCTTATTCTTACTTATAAATGCCCAAACTTAGCTTGTCTTATTTCTAGACAACTTTTCTTGAATTACTCCATGTACCTTTGGCCTCTGGGCTTACCTTTCTCTATTTCTGTAGGTCTTTTCTTTCCTTCTTAATCCTTGTTGCATGTGAAGATGGGCGGCTGGCCCCTGGCATCCTTCTCTCCACCTTTTCTCACACCGCTTTCTTCTTCCTTTTATTTATTCTCCCTGCCTGCCAGGCCTGCCTAAACTTTCTCCTGCCTCACTATTGGCTGGTCAGCTCATTATTAAACCAATATGGTCTTTGAAGCAGGCAAAATGACACAGCCTCACAGAGTTAAACAAACGCAACATAAAAGAGCACAATACATCTTTGCATCACTAAAACAACATTCCACAGCATAAAAGAATGTAACACATCTTAAATAATTATTCCACAGCAGGGTTTCAGGGAGGTGGTTCAGTAGGTAACTCTATTTGCTACCAAGAATCTGAGTCTGATCCCAGGGACCCATATGAGGAAAGGACAGAAATCATTCCCACAAGTAGTCCTTACTCTGACCTTCACATGCCACCACCCCAAATAAATAAAAATGTAAAATGAAAAATAAAAAAGTTTGGCTGAGTGTGGTGTGTTAAAATTCTAATCCCAGTATTAGGGAAGAAGGGGAAGGTGGATCTTAGTTTGTGGCCACCCTCCTCTACACAGTGAGGTTCATGACAGCCAGGGCTATACAGAGAAACCCTGTGTCAAAAAAATAAAGATTATAAAATGCTTGTTCATGTGTATGTATATGTAAGCAAAATGAATCCACACAAAATAACTCATGATTTTATTTAGATAGGATTTTAATGAACTGAAAATCAAATACTGTACTTGAAATGGATATTAACTTTGGTTTCCAAAAACTTCTTGAGTCATCTGTGTATAATGTATGCATGTTCATGTTTGTGTGTGTGTGTGCATGTATATGTGGTATATGTATGTGTAGTGGGGTTGGGTCGATGTTGGGTATCTTCCCCTGTCTCTCTCCCCACCGTAATCTTTTGGAGACAAGGTCTCTCAGTGAATCTGGATCTCACTGAATCAGCCTGACTCTGTGACCAGAAAATTACTAGATCCTGTTGTCTCCCCTTCCTCAGCTCAGGAATTACAAGTACACAGGAGTGTGCCCAGATTTCTACATGGGTGCAGTTACATATATGAGATTATAATGCAAAGCCTCATATTTGGGTGGTTAGCACTTCACCCTTCCCTAGTATACTAAACACCTATTTTAACCATCAGCTAATCTCAGCTTTGTGAATGCCTTAGCCAGATGTTGTAGTCCATGCGTGTAATCCCAACTCTCAGGAGGCAGGTTCCAGGCTAACCTACATTAGTGTGAGACCCTCATCTCTACCTCCAGCCCTAAACAAGACTAAGTCAAATGGCATCTGCTGGCTACCTAACATTCCAGACTTTCTGACTATGGCTTAGTTGGGTAACAGACTTGTCAGAAGAAAAAACATTCAGGAGTAACTAAGGTGAACAAATCTTGCAAGACTGGAAAATAAACTAACAACAATAACAACAAAAATCTACAGGAAAATCTAATTTGTTGTGGATCACTATTACTGATTGCTTTTCATCCAATACAGCAGTTGAGATAAATTATTCTCTCTGGAAAAATCATATGAGGTGGTGAAGGCCAGAGCCTTAAAGTCAGAAAAACATGAATCCCAATTGCTCTACATCCCTGCAATTAAAAAAAAAACAACAACAGCTAGGTTTTCTATTTGTGTCAGTGGGCCTCTGTGTATTCTATATTTGTGGGTGCATTTTAGGCCAGAAAAGAACATCAGATCCCTTCGAGGTGAAGTCAGGCAAAACTAGGGCTGGAGATGGCAGCAGAACTCATAGCATTGTCTGTTTTTCCAAGGACTTGGGTTCAAATTCCATTATCTACATGGCAGTCACAAACATCTATAACTCCCTCCCAGGAGTTCCAAAGCCTTATTCTGGCCTCCATGTGTACCAGGCACACATGTGGCACATGCATACATGCAGGCAAAACACAACACAACACACACACACACACACACACACACAAACACACACACACACACACACACACACACACTGCATGAATGAAACAGGAGGTGGAGAGATGTCTCAGCATTTAGGAACACTTAATGTTTTTCCAGAGGAATGAAGTCAGTTTCCAGCTCTCTATTGAGGCAACTCACAAAAACCTGCAACTCTATGTCATCATTTGGCTTCAGCAATGTGGGAGGATAGCTCCACACTGTTGAAGGATTCTTGGGAGAGGTGAGTGCAATGAGGAAATAATAGAAATATAGGCAGAGATGCAGAGAAAGACAGAGATACAGAATAGCTGTGGGTGGGCCTAGGGTGAATACCATGTCTCCTCAAGATTTATTATAATGGGCTTTTTGTACCATACAAAGGGGAGAGGCAAAATCGTACCACTATCAAGATCAAATCACAATGTACAGCCAAGTGTAGACCCTTCAAAATACCTGGTAACCTCGCCTATGGGCAAAGAATCTCATTCTACAGCCCTGCTAGGTAAAGCAAGCTCAGATTCTCTGACCTTGAGTAAGGTCTCACCAGGGGAGCTTCAGTGACACCCACAAATTCCCCCTTATAATAATATAAAGATCTTAATGAGGGTGCAGACCTTGACTCTAGTCAGCTTTTACTAAGAGCTAATAAGTATCTGGAATAATCACACAAATACACATTGTCCTTTATGGCTGCTATAACTCCTAATAAAACAGTAGAAGATGATCAAGATAGAATGTCTGTTTTCAATAGGTCTGGTATGTCTATAGCAATTTTAGCTACATCAAGCACTTTTTAAAATCAATAAACCCCTGATGCAACGACATCAAATATAAGAACTCCTTAGCATCACCATTCACACTAACACATTGACATCATAATTTTAGTATGAATATTACTATACACAATTACAATTCTCACAAAATTACATCCAAAAGTAAACTCTTAAAAGAACTATTTACACTTCTTAAAATTCACCAAACATCCAACTTAACTTTTTTGCATTTCTTACTAACAAAACATAGGATATATTAATACAAGATAACATTATCCATACAAAGAAAAAGAAAGTGTTTTGCATTTGAGCTGCTCTAATCCAGGAGCAAATACTTTATCCCAACTTCTACTCATCAGTACATTTTTTAAAATAAATAGACTAAGGAATATAACATATCTCCCGTACTTTATATTTTTTGAAGCTTCATCTTGAGCCTGGGCAGAAAAAAACAAACTTCTCTATTACAACAAAAAACAGTTTCATTTTTACAAAAACAGTTACATTTCTACACAAAACAGTTTGTAAGTCATCACAGTTGATTGTGTGTCTGTGTTTGTGTGTGTGTATGTGAGTGTGTGTGTAGCCAAAACTGTTCCATTGCTATGAACTACTCTTGTGTATTCCATTTCTTAAGTCTGAAAAGTTCAGTCAGTTCTAATACTAGCCTTAAAGTTCCACTGAAATCTCAAGATCTGGGCCTGGCTCCTCATATGCATTGAAATCTCTATAGAGCTGTATAAGACATAATGGACCTTAAGCAAAATGATCAAAAAATTAAGAGACCCACAACCAAAAATTTGTTGCAGTTCCCTTGAATGCAACAACCCAATTTAAAAAAGAGTCTCTAAAACTTTTGCTCTGCGCTTCAGAGGCACTTTATGGACTGATTGCTAGCCTGGCCCTAAGAACCTTGTCCCAAATGAAGTAAATATTGTGTCACCATAGCTGAGTAGCTGTAGACCTCTTCCAAAGACCTCTCTGTGCAGCCAGCATGAACCAGGAAGCTGTGTCTTAAGGAAGCCATGTATTTTTCATTGCCAGCAAACAGAGGCTGCACAGCTTTGGCTGCTGACTCCAACCCATTCAGTTTTACAATCCCAGCCCTGAGACCTGAGGGATTTCAATCTCCCATGCTGCATGGGATAGAGTTGCCTCAATGTCCCTATGAGCTTTCCATTCAGCATGCTGGTCCTATTACCTGCTCTGCTGGTGGCCTAGATTCCTCTGTGTGCTGACTTCTGGTAGCCAGACATTCATCCTGGAGTAAGACTCTACCTCATTTAGCAGTTCAAGTACTGCTGCTAGGGAATCAGACCCTGTGCACAAATGCTTTGCTGCCCTCTCCATACCTGGGCCCTCCAGCAGCAGTCTCCCTTGGATCTACAGCACTGCTTCCATCAGGCTTCCATCTTTGGGGATGCTGCCTCATCTCCACAAGGACCTTGGTGTTCCCTGAATGCATACACACTCAGAATGGAAGGTACCTGCTTCCTGGTCCACCTAGGGTGCACACCCTGGCATCTTGGTGCCCTGCAGGATCACCCTCCACTGCCTGCTGACAGACCTATACTGGTGCTGGGGTTCAAAGCCTCTGGCTGCAATTTCTAAGCCAGCACCACTGCCTGCCTTTCAGCTCTCCCATGGCATCTCTATGTGGCTCCTCAGGGTTGCAAATGTCAGAATAGCTCCCCCACACACTCTGTCTGATTGTGCTCTCTTCACTCTGGCTTCTTCAAAGCAGAAAATGTACAGACCCTTGGTGCTCTGCTGGCTCTCTGGGGTATCTGCTACCTGTGACATAATGATGCCCTGCATGTCTCACCAGTTCTGATGCTCCAGCTGTTGCTGTTCCCAGTGGGAGCTTTGAAAGCTGCTGATCATACTGGGACTGCTAAGTTTGCAGTGGCTGCTGAGTTCTGGATGCTGCTTTCTGCATCCTAGGTTCCTTAACCAGGAAAATATACTCTATACTGTTACTGTTTTGATGTTGTTGTTGTTGTAGTTACTTAAATAATTTAAAATATGCTTTAGATCTCGCAAATAATTCTCCAGAGACCAAAAGAAATCTGATGGTTATTTGATTCTGTTTTGTCCAGGTCAAGGCTTCTCAGCCTGGGCCATGGCCATTTGCAGAGGAGAATCTGCTGTTGTGAGCTATTCTGTACATTGTAGATGTGCCCCAGATTCTACCCTCCAGATACCAGAAGCAACATCAGTGTCAGCAGACACAGTCCAGGGCCAAGAGCTTGGTCTGCCCTGTGTGGACAGGGATAGTTGCCTGTGCTCAGGATGAACACTGCCTCAGCCTCTGCAGGGAGATGTGTGTGAGCTCACAACACAGATGAGTCTTGTCTTATGTGAAAATGGAGTGTCACACCTTCTTCAGAGGGGTGGGATAGAGGAATATTGGAGTCGCACAAAGATGAGGACATGAACTCAACAATTTTAGTATAGCAAAATACTTTTATTTATAATTTAGAGTTCAAAAGTGAAAATCGCATATTTTTACATATTTTATTAAATTAAAGAGACTGAAGAATATAACAAATCCCCTTAACTTTATATTTTTTGAAGCTTCATCTTGAGCCTGGGCAGAAAAAAACAAACTTCTCTATTCCTACAAAAAACAGTTTCATTTTTACACAAACAGTTACATTTCTACACAAAACAGTTTGTAATTCATCACATTTAATTGTGTGTGTGTGTGTGTGTGTGTGTGTGTGTGTGTGTGTGTGTGTGTGTCTGAAATCAAAATTGTCCCATTGCAATGAACCACTCTTGTCCATCCCATTTCTTAAGCCTGAACAGTTCAAACAGTCAGTTCTGATACTAGCCTTAAAGATCCACTGAAATCTCAAGATCTGGGCCTGGCTCCTCATATGCCCTGAAATCTCTGTAGAGCTGTCCAAGTCATAATGAATCTGAAGCAAAATGTTCTAAATATAAAGAGACCCAAAACCAAAAATTTGTTGCAGACCCCTTGAATGCAACAACCCAGTTCACACAAGAGTCTCTAAAACTTTTGCTCTGAGCTTCAGAGGCACTTCATGGCCTGCTAGCCTGGCCCTAAGAACTTTGTCCTGGGACAAAGATTGTGTCACCATAGCTGAGTAGCTGCAGACCTCTTCCAAAGAGCTCTCTGTGCAGCTAGCATGAACCAGGAAGCTGTGTCTTAAGGAAGCCATTTATTTGTTCACCGCCAGCAAACAGAGGCTACGTGGCTTTGGCTGCTGACTCCAACCCATTCAATTTTACAATCCCAGCCCTGGGGCCTGAGGACCTTCAATTTCCCATGCTGCATGGGTTCAAGGTGCCTCACTGTCCCTATGAGCCTTCCATTCAGCATGATGGTCCTGCCTTGCATCCTCTGTGGACTGCATTATGGTAGCTTGACATTCATGGTGGAGTAAGGCTCTGCCTCATTTAGCAGTTCAAGGTCTGCTGCTAGGGAATCAGACCCTGTGCACAAAAGCTTTGCTGCCCTCTCCATACCTGGGCCCTCCAGCAGCAGTCTCCCTTGGATCTACAGCACTGCTTCCACCATGGCTTCCATCCTTGGGGATGCTGCCTCATCTCCACAAGGACCTTGGTGTTCCCTGAATGCATACACACTCAGAATGGAAGGTACCTGCTTCCTGGTCCACCTAGGGTGCACACCCTGGCATCTTGGTGCCCTGCAGGATCACCCTCCACTGCCTGCTGACAGACCTATACTGGTGCTGGGGTTCAAAGCCTCTGGCTGCAATTTCTAAGCCAGCACCACTGCCTGCCTTTCAGCTCTCCCATGGCATCTCTATGTGGCTCCTCAGGGTTGCAAATGTCAGAATAGCTCCCCCACACACTCTGTCTGATTGTGCTCTCTTCACTCTGGCTTCTTCAAAGCAGAAAATGTACAGACCCTTGGTGCTCTGCTGGCTCTCTGGGGTATCTGCTACCTGTGACATAATGATGCCCTGCATGTCTCACCAGTTCTGATGCTCCAGCTGTTGCTGTTCCCAGTGGGAGCTTTGAAAGCTGCTGATCATACTGGGACTGCTAAGTTTGCAGTGGCTGCTGAGTTCTGGATGCTGCTTTCTGCATCCTAGGTTCCTTAACCAGGAAAATATACTCTATACTGTTACTGTTTTGATGTTGTTGTTGTTGTAGTTACTTAAATAATTTAAAATATGCTTTAGATCTCGCAAATAATTCTCCAGAGACCAAAAGAAATCTGATGGTTATTTGATTCTGTTTTGTCCAGGTCAAGGCTTCTCAGCCTGGGCCATGGCCATTTGCAGAGGAGAATCTGCTGTTGTGAGCTATTCTGTACATTGTAGATGTGCCCCAGATTCTACCCTCCAGATACCAGAAGCAACATCAGTGTCAGCAGACACAGTCCAGGGCCAAGAGCTTGGTCTGCCCTGTGTGGACAGGGATAGTTGCCTGTGCTCAGGATGAACACTGCCTCAGCCTCTGCAGGGAGATGTGTGTGAGCTCACAACACAGATGAGTCTTGTCTTATGTGAAAATGGAGTGTCACACCTTCTTCAGAGGGGTGGGATAGAGGAATATTGGAGTCGCACAAAGATGAGGACATGAACTCAACAATTTTAGTATAGCAAAATACTTTTATTTATAATTTAGAGTTCAAAAGTGAAAATCGCATATTTTTACATATTTTATTAAATTAAAGAGACTGAAGAATATAACAAATCCCCTTAACTTTATATTTTTTGAAGCTTCATCTTGAGCCTGGGCAGAAAAAAACAAACTTCTCTATTCCTACAAAAAACAGTTTCATTTTTACACAAACAGTTACATTTCTACACAAAACAGTTTGTAATTCATCACATTTAATTGTGTGTGTGTGTGTGTGTGTGTGTGTGTGTGTGTGTGTCTGAAATCAAAATTGTCCCATTGCAATGAACCACTCTTGTCCATCCCATTTCTTAAGCCTGAACAGTTCAAACAGTCAGTTCTGATACTAGCCTTAAAGATCCACTGAAATCTCAAGATCTGGGCCTGGCTCCTCATATGCCCTGAAATCTCTGTAGAGCTGTCCAAGTCATAATGAATCTGAAGCAAAATGTTCTAAATATAAAGAGACCCAAAACCAAAAATTTGTTGCAGACCCCTTGAATGCAACAACCCAGTTCACACAAGAGTCTCTAAAACTTTTGCTCTGAGCTTCAGAGGCACTTCATGGCCTGCTAGCCTGGCCCTAAGAACTTTGTCCTGGGACAAAGATTGTGTCACCATAGCTGAGTAGCTGCAGACCTCTTCCAAAGAGCTCTCTGTGCAGCTAGCATGAACCAGGAAGCTGTGTCTTAAGGAAGCCATTTATTTGTTCACCGCCAGCAAACAGAGGCTACGTGGCTTTGGCTGCTGACTCCAACCCATTCAATTTTACAATCCCAGCCCTGGGGCCTGAGGACCTTCAATTTCCCATGCTGCATGGGTTCAAGGTGCCTCACTGTCCCTATGAGCCTTCCATTCAGCATGATGGTCCTGCCTTGCATCCTCTGTGGACTGCATTATGGTAGCTTGACATTCATGGTGGAGTAAGGCTCTGCCTCATTTAGCAGTTCAAGGTCTGCTGCTAGGGAATCAGACCCTGTGCACAAAAGCTTTGCTGCCCTCTCCATACCTGGGCCCTCCAGCAGCAGTCTCCCTTGGATCTACAGCACTGCTTCCACCATGGCTTCCATCCTTGGGGATGCTGCCTCATCTCCACAAGGACCTTGGTGTTCCCTGAATGCATACACACTCAGAATGGAAGGTACCTGCTTCCTGGTCCACCTAGGGTGCACACCCTGGCATCTTGGTGCCCTGCAGGATCACCCTCCACTGCCTGCTGACAGACCTATACTGGTGCTGGGGTTCAAAGCCTCTGGCTGCAATTTCTAAGCCAGCACCACTGCCTGCCTTTCAGCTCTCCCATGGCATCTCTATGTGGCTCCTCAGGGTTGCAAATGTCAGAATAGCTCCCCCACACACTCTGTCTGATTGTGCTCTCTTCACTCTGGCTTCTTCAAAGCAGAAAATGTACAGACCCTTGGTGCTCTGCTGGCTCTCTGGGGTATCTGCTACCTGTGACATAATGATGCCCTGCATGTCTCACCAGTTCTGATGCTCCAGCTGTTGCTGTTCCCAGTGGGAGCTTTGAAAGCTGCTGATCATACTGGGACTGCTAAGTTTGCAGTGGCTGCTGAGTTCTGGATGCTGCTTTCTGCATCCTAGGTTCCTTAACCAGGAAAATATACTCTATACTGTTACTGTTTTGATGTTGTTGTTGTTGTAGTTACTTAAATAATTTAAAATATGCTTTAGATCTCGCAAATAATTCTCCAGAGACCAAAAGAAATCTGATGGTTATTTGATTCTGTTTTGTCCAGGTCAAGGCTTCTCAGCCTGGGCCATGGCCATTTGCAGAGGAGAATCTGCTGTTGTGAGCTATTCTGTACATTGTAGATGTGCCCCAGATTCTACCCTCCAGATACCAGAAGCAACATCAGTGTCAGCAGACACAGTCCAGGGCCAAGAGCTTGGTCTGCCCTGTGTGGACAGGGATAGTTGCCTGTGCTCAGGATGAACACTGCCTCAGCCTCTGCAGGGAGATGTGTGTGAGCTCACAACACAGATGAGTCTTGTCTTATGTGAAAATGGAGTGTCACACCTTCTTCAGAGGGGTGGGATAGAGGAATATTGGAGTCGCACAAAGATGAGGACATGAACTCAACAATTTTAGTATAGCAAAATACTTTTATTTATAATTTAGAGTTCAAAAGTGAAAATCGCATATTTTTACATATTTTATTAAATTAAAGAGACTGAAGAATATAACAAATCCCCTTAACTTTATATTTTTTGAAGCTTCATCTTGAGCCTGGGCAGAAAAAAACAAACTTCTCTATTCCTACAAAAAACAGTTTCATTTTTACACAAACAGTTACATTTCTACACAAAACAGTTTGTAATTCATCACATTTAATTGTGTGTGTGTGTGTGTGTGTGTGTGTGTGTGTGCGCACACGTGTGTGTCTGAAATCAAAATTGTCCCATTGCAATGAACCACTCTTGTCCATCCCATTTCTTAAGCCTGAACAGTTCAAACAGTCAGTTCTGATACTAGCCTTAAAGATCCACTGAAATCTCAAGATCTGGGCCTGGCTCCTCATATGCCCTGAAATCTCTGTAGAGCTGTCCAAGTCATAATGAATCTGAAGCAAAATGTTCTAAATATAAAGAGACCCACAACCAAAAATTTGTTGCAGACCCCTTGAATGCAACAACCCAGTTCACACAAGAGTCTCTAAAACTTTTGCTCTGAGCTTCAGAGGCACTTCATGGCCTGCTAGCCTGGCCCTAAGAACTTTGTCCTGGGACAAAGATTGTGTCACCATAGCTGAGTAGCTGCAGACCTCTTCCAAAGAGCTCTCTGTGCAGCTAGCATGAACCAGGAAGCTGTGTCTTAAGGAAGCCATTTATTTGTTCACCGCCAGCAAACAGAGGCTACGTGGCTTTGGCTGCTGACTCCAACCCATTCAATTTTACAATCCCAGCCCTGGGGCCTGAGGACCTTCAATCTCCCATGCTGCATGGGTTCAAGGTGCCTCACTGTCCCTATGAGCCTTCCATTCAGCATGATGGTCCTGCCTTGCATCCTCTGTGGACTGCATTATGGTAGCTTGACATTCATGGTGGAGTAAGGCTCTGCCTCATTTAGCAGTTCAAGGTCTGCTGCTAGGGAATCAGACCCTGTGCACAAAAGCTTTGCTGCCCTCTCCATACCTGGGCCCTCCAGCAGCAGTCTCCCTTGGATCTACAGCACTGCTTCCACCATGGCTTCCATCCTTGGGGATGCTGCCTCATCTCCACAAGGACCTTGGTGTTCCCTGAATGCATACACACTCAGAATGGAAGGTACCTGCTTCCTGGTCCACCTAGGGTGCACACCCTGGCATCTTGGTGCCCTGCAGGATCACCCTCCGCTGCCTGCTGACAGACCTATTCTGGTGCTGGGGTTCAAAGCCTCTGGCTGCAGTCTCCAAGCCAGCACCACTGCCTGCCTTTCAGCTCTCCCATGGCATCTCTATGTGGCTCCTCAAGGTTGCAAATGTCAGTCTAGCTCCCACAAACACTCTGACTGACTGTGCCCTCCCCGCTGTGGCTTCTTCACAGCAGAGATGGACAGACCCTTGCTGCTCAAGCTGCCTCTCTGGGGTATCTGCTACCTGTGATGTAATGATGGCCTGCATGTCTCACCAGTGCTGATGCTGGCTCAGCGGATACTCCAGCTGTTGATGCTCCTAGTGGGAGCTTCTGAAGCTGCTGCTTATTCTGGGACTGCTAAGTCCACAGTGGATACTCAGTTCTGGATGCTGCTTTCTGCATCCTAGGTTCCATGATCAACAAAATATATTCTCTCCTGTTACTGTTTTTTTTATTAAATAATTTAAAATATGCTTTGGATCATGCAATGAACTCCCCCAGAGACCAAGGGAAATCTGATGGTTATTTGATCCCATTTTGTCCAGGTCAAGGCTTCTTGGCCATGGTCATTTGCAGAGGAGAATCTGCTGTTGTGGGCTATTCTGTACATTGTAGATGTGCCCCAGATTCTACCCTCCAGATACCAAAGCAACATCAGTGTCAGCAGACACAGTCCTGGCCAAGGGGCAGAAGCATGGCTGTGTCTAGCAGGAAGTATCCCCACACAGTCCCCACTGTTCAGGGACAACACAGTGCTGAGGCAGTAAGGGCAGAATTGTCATGCCAATCCTGGAGGTGTCTGGCCACCAGAGGCCTTGGTGGACCCAAGAGCCTGGTCTGGACAGGGACAGTGGCCTGTGCTCAGGATGAACACTGCCTCAGCGTCTGCAGTGTGATGTGTGTGAGCACACAACACAGATGAGTCTTGAACCAAACACTTATGTGAGAATGTAGTGTCACAGCTTCTTCAGAGGGGTGGGATGGAGGAATTTTGGAGTACAAAAGCAGCTTTTCTTACAAAAACAAAACCCTAACTTTCTCATTTTATCTAAACTGACTCAACTGTGTCCTCTTCTGTTTTTATGTCAGTGGGGGTTGCTACACTTTCTTCTGCACAGGCTGGTGGGGCATCTGTTTGCTCTTCCTTAACTTGGGGACTTTCACAGGGTTCTTGCAAATCGTTTTTGACAGTGTTCAACATAATGTTCCAAGGGTTTTCAAATGGAATCTTGATGGCAGATGGTGTACAAGCAAAAGAAGATGTATTTTGGTCACCTGCATAACACGATGGATGGCAAATCTTTCCGTCTACTCCAATGGCATTTTTTAAGTGCCATTCTTCCTCCTCTCCATCCCAGTACTGTTCAAATTGTTCTTGACAGATTTCACAACTCTCAAGTGCTCCAGCTGGTCCAGCAGGGACACTGTGGATCTCCTTTTCTTTAGCAGCCTCCTGAGATTTGAGGACAACCTCTTTATGAACCTTTTCGAAACAACGGCGTTCTGCACCTTCTTCCAGATCAGCTATTTCTTCAAATTCTATCCAGGCTGTTAAACTGCAGTACCAACGTCTATGAGTGACCTTTCTGCTAACATCTTTCTCACTTCTATTTTGCCGATAACGCCAGTCCAAGTGATCTGCATAAACATCTCTCTGGGATGTCGGAAACCTCATTCCACAAGAAGAAAACGGAATCCCAGTGTACAGCCGGTTTATGACACTGTCATAACGTTGTTTCAATTCTTCAGTTGTAAAATGAGTGAGATCTGGAACATCTTGATCTTCATTCTGATCCTTCCCCTCTTCAGGGGGACGCTGAGCATCAGCCTCCTTTTCCTGGGTTGTAGTTGAATCAGGCTGTGACAATTTGAGAATTCCTGCTTCTACCAGTTTTGAAAACAATTCATTTACATCCACCTCACTGAGATGATGATCAGGATATGCTTCAGGAAGACCTCCTGAAGGATTTTGAATGAAAGCTCCAGCATTCTGTGGATGAACTGGTAAAAACTGTTGTCCTTGGCCAAATGCTACTGGCTGAGCAACACCAGTCACAACCTTTTGAGATGGCTGAATATCTCCTCCTGACATCGGACTAGGTAAATTGCCCAAGTTTCCCAACTGAGAACTCTGAAGATTCTTTTCATCAAAAGAGTGTCCTGAAGCTCTGGTAAGGGCACTTGGGAAATTCTGGTTTCCAGGGCCATGAGGTCCATTACAATTTGGTCCTTGAGGTGCATCAAGTATCTGTTCATGTCTTTGGAATTGTAGTCCTTCAGATGGAACATTCAAAGCATTGCCAGGTGGGTCATTATATGGGCCAGTCTGATTGAAAGATTCAAGCCTTTGTGAAGGATGAATGTCATATTGGGGACCTTGCAGACTGAGAGGAATATCAGATCTTGATGCTTGATCCTGTTGTGGCCCATGAAATCTTTGAGGTACCCTACCAAATCTCAGTTGAACCTGCTGTCCAGGTGGCCCAGCAAATCTCTGTGGACCTGGCTGAACAGTTCTTTCCAATCTAGGACCTGGCTGGCTGTGTGTTCCATCCAATCTTGGCAAAAGTGACGGCTGACCTGGCTGTCCATCAAACCTTAGAGAGTGACAACCTTCAAATCGGGGACCACCTTGACCCAGAGGTGATTCAATTCTCCGGCCACCTCCTGGTTCAGGACCCTCAAACCTCATTCCACCTCCCTTTTGTACTAAAGGTCCTTCAAACCTGATCCCAACACCTGGTTGGCCATGTGGTCCCTCAGAAATAAGGTTCCCACCTAGTTGATTATATCCTTCCAATCTCAGACCAGCTACGGACTGACCCTGGGGACCCTGAAACCTCATTCCAGCAGCTTGCTGTAGCAAAGGGCCCTCAAATCTGATAGCACCACCTGGCTCACCATGAGGCCCATCAAACCTAATTGCTGCCCCTGATGGACCATGATCCCCCTCAAATCTGAGACTACCCACGCTCTGTCCATGAGGGCACTCAGACCTCAGACCACCCCCAGGCTTACTCCCTGGTCCTTCAAATCTCCTAACACCTGTAGATCCCTGAAAAGTCACACGAGTTGAACCTTCAAATAGAATACTGCCTCCTCCTCGTCCTCGTCCTTGTCCTCGTCGACCATGTCCTCCTTGTCCTCCTTGACCAATTGTCCCTCCACACCACAGAGGTGTTCCTACTGGTCCTGGAGGAACTTGAAATCTCAAAGGGCCCCCACCTCCAAACTGACCTTTTGGTCCTTGGAATGGCATAATGCCTCCTCCTCCCATTGGTCCTGGTGACCCATCAAACCGAAAAGAACCTGCTGTAGGAGGTCCATTCATTCTAGGGCTTAATTTATTAGGTCCATCACAAATTATCTTGGCTGGGCCATCTCTCTTCACAGATGGCTTACCAGGCCCATCAAATAATGGTCGGTCTGCAGCTAAAGCTGGAAGCCGCTCATTTGTTTGGAGGCCAACAAATCTTGATGCTGGGCCATCTACAAACGCTTTATCTGAATCTTCATATCTAGGTCGCTTAAGTGGAAATCCATCAATGAATTGAGATGTCTGCTCCTCTCCTCCAACTTCTTGATCCTCAAAAAGCTGTCAAAATTGATGCACAACACCAAGGAACTCATCCTGTGTAATTTCACCAGAAGCTAAACGTTCACTCGACTTTTGAGGGTATTCTCTATGGCTTGCAAGAGTTAAGTCTTTAGGAATCTCAAGATTGGCATCTACCCTTGCTCCATGGGGCTGCTCTGGGCTTCCAGGTGACAAGATTCCTTTAGTGCTTGACCAGCTCTCCTTATGCCTTAGATGAGGTGCTTTACTCTGGTCATCACACTGTTGGAAGCTTTGACTTTCTTCCCAACCAGATTTCCATCTTTCTGCAGACTTAGAGCTTTGCCAATCCTCTATATTCTCTTTTGGCTCAGCATCTGACCTCATAGAATGTTTACTTGCAGTTTCTTGAGGCCGACCTTCATGCATCATTTTCAGCAGTCTGGGATCTCGAACATCCTGCTTAGTACTTTTCTTAACATTTCTTTCTTCCCTATGTGACTGTGTAAGTCCTGACTGATGCATCTTTACAGCTGTGGGGGCCAAAGTTGGAAACATACTTTTTTGCCTTTCTTTGGGTGACCGTTTATCTCTTCCCTTTGGGGAATTTATAGTTGGTGAACAAGACTTAGGTGACCTCGATCTTGATCTCTTTCGAGTGTTTGATCTCCCTGGTTTTGTCCCCTGGTTTTCCAATTCTTCTGTAACCATGTCCTGTTTTTGCACAATGCCATTTATGATTTGACTTCTACCTCCAATCAGCCTGTGTTCAGATGATTTCATGTGCTCATCTTTATCCTTTTTCTCTGCAGTACTTCTCTTTTCTTTGACATCTTCATCTTTGCCCTCAGCTCTATCCTGAAGATACATTTTTATAATTGGATCTCTCTTGTTCATATCACACAACCTCATCCATTCTGATTCTTGACTTTTCAAGTCTTTGGGGTGGGATAATTTGTTTTTCAAAGGTGATTTAGATTCAGATTTAGAATCTAACTGCTCAAGTTCTTGCTTGGTTATTCTTTCACTTGATTCACTTGTCTCTTGCTTGGGAAAATTGAGTTTATCAGAGGGGACAGTTTGACCTGTTTTAACATCAGACTTGTTGAATGTGTTCATTACAAATTCCTTCCTATGACTCTGCTCTTTGCCATGGGAAAAATGTTGGCTCCTCCTGTTAAGACGGGGATCCCATGTAGTTCCTTTCAATTCTCGAATTTGTAAGGATGGACCTGGTCTGCTTTCCTCAGGTTTTCCAGGAACCTGATGGGGAGGTTTAATGGCCATGGTGGGAATCTGTGGAACACGACGTAATTTAGATGGTGCTGATCCAGCACCCAAGTTGGCTGTCTCCTGCTGAATGCTAAGAGATACTGCCAGTTGTGCCTTAGCTTCTTCTAACTCAAGCTCCAGCTTTTTTTGCTAAAGTTTTGACAACTGCTTTTGTTCTGCAAGTAATTGTTTGTAGACGAATTTCTAAAGAGTCTTATTAAATAAGAAACACAGAGCCAAATACAGGGGTAATAGCCGAAGAGATGAGAGAAATAACAAAAAGCCACCAGGGGCCTTACCTTACCAGCCCGCTGTAGCTTTCACAGAGAGAGCTTCTTCCTGTCTAACCTCTGCTTTTATAGGCTTCCTGTTCTGCCTTCTCATTGGCTCTAAGCCCAGCCACATCACTTCCTCTTCACTGCCTATCTATACAGACCTCCAGGTCTCTATGGTTGCTACTAGAAATACAGGGTGTGTCACAGAGACCACTCCTGTCCCATGATGGGATTAAGGGATTAAGGGTGTGTGCTACCAACACCTGACTGCTGTTTATGGCTTTCTTTGTGACCTCTGATCTCCAGGCAAACTTTATTGATCAACATACACATACAATATCACATTTCAGCACCAATAAAACATCACCACAACTGTTGTCTTATGAGTTGTTTTTCAGGAAGATTCTTTTGTATGTCAGGTACAATCAGAGGAGTAGAGATACTGGGTCAGCTGACCACTGTGCCAGGTGCTGAAGGCTCCTCAGGTGGTTTATTTAAAAATGTGGGCTTTATGTGGCTGCTACACGTCTTCCCATTAAGGGGTAGAGGTTTAATAGGCTAAGAAGTATCTAATGAATGGACTCTGACATCCAAGACACAGTTTCTTCAAAGGGAATATTTCATCCCATGTGGAACGTAATTTAATAAACTTTTTCTAGTATTTTCATCCACCTTTTCAAACACACAAATCAATGTTGCAACTAGATTGTTAGTAAAGGCAGTCAGATACACTCTTTCAATGTTTTCCACGATAGAATCCATAAGGTACATAAGAGGAAGCTTCTCTCAGGAGGAACCTTGGCTTTTGGGGCCTCAATGAGAGAGGATCTTCCTGGCAAAGGGCAGGTTCTCCTAGGTTACTATGGTCAGCATATTGATGTGTGGTTCGCCATTGAAGGTCAGGTCTTCCAACAAGGACTGATAATCCAGACATGTGTCCTCCCTTGTCCCCAGAGACCTGGCCTCAGCCAGAGTCTGCTCTGACATGGCACCTGGGCCGCCTCTCTCTGCAGTCAGTGCTGCCAAAGCTGAAGCTGCTCCACACCATGCCTCCCTTCTAACACCTAGGCCACGCTCCCCAGGTCTATAGGGGCTGTGACTTCAGCAGAGGATGATCAAGGAGGAAGGATGGGGAACAATCCAGGGGAACCTCGCGGAAGAAACCCCACAGTTTCACCGGGAAACTCTGGCCGCTTCCAGAAGCCACTGAGGCTCCTTTCCCTACAGACACAAAAAGGCCCAGGTAACTGTTTCAATGGGGTTCCAGAGTGTTCAAAAGTTGGGTTTCCAGAAGGTGCCCTCTTACTGGGAAGGTCTAGACTTAACTTTACAGGCTCCAACCTAGGGAAAGGTCCATCATTTTAGACTTGACCTTACAGGCTCCATCTGAAGGAAAGGGCCACCATCTTAGACTGCCTGCTGTCCTCAGTAAGAGTTTAGTAGCCTGGTGGTGGTGGCACAAGCCTTTAATCCCAGCACTCCAGGAGGCCTCTGAGTTTGAGGCCTGCCTGGCCTACAAAGTGAGGTTGAGCTTTGGAGATCACTGCCATTCTATCCCTCCATACAAGGGTTTGATGAATTTTAATCCCCAAGCTCAAAGCAGCAACATGTGTGTTCCTTCTCAGATGTCTGCTTGCCTGATCTGCCAATCTTCCTTTCTTTCTTTGTTTGTTTTTATTTTTTCAAGACAGGGTTTCCTTGTGTAGTTTTGCTGCCTCTTCTGGACCTCACCTTGTAGACCAGGCTGCCTGCAAACTCACAGAGATCCTCCTGGCTTTGGCTCCCAAGTACTGGGATTAAAGCCTTGAGTCACCTCTCCTGCTGTTCTCTGCCAATCTTTTTTTTTATTTTTTAAATTACACTCATCACTCATGATATTCATTACTTACACTCATGCTACTAATCACATTTGTGGTATTCATAGATTACGTTCCCAGTATGCATTCAATTATATATACATATTTTAATTTTAAATATGGAATGTCATTTCTTGAAGGGGATAGGAGTTTATATACAGGCTTACAGCACAATGGGAGGATCCCGGAGGGCGGAAGTTCGCTACTGATGTTTTACAATCTTGCATCTAAGCTGTTAACACCCATTATTCAGGATACACAGACAAGGAACTTCACTTAAGCATTCAGGAGGTGGAATTGGGCTGGGAATTAGCATTGGGAGGATATCAAGGTCAAGGTCTGCAAGCAAGGCAACAGTTACCAAAAACGGGCACCAGGGCACTGCAGGTCCCCCTTTTATTAAAAAATGAGTTTGAGGCCTGCCTGGGCTACAAAGTGTGTTCCAGGAAAGTGGCAAAGCTACACAGAGAAACATTGAGACAGACAGAGAGAGAGAGAGAGAGAGAGAGAGAGAGAGAGAGAGAGAGAGAGAGGAGTTTACCACGGGAAGAAGACCGAAGTGGGTGCTTAGGCCTGTGGGAAATGATTGTGCAGGAAGAAAGGGAAGGGATGAGATGGACCTGGCTTGTTATAGGTGACCCCCCTCCCCCCTCCCCCCCCCCCCCCGTCCCCAACCCACGCACAAGCACATATGGTTTTAAGTAGCTCTGCCCCACCTGCACATAGATCACGTGATCATGCTGCACACATAGTATGAGACCAAGATGCACAGGGATCAGGTAGGAAGAAAGGCACCCAGAGTCTCACTAGAAATTCTGCCATCCTCTCTGGTCTATTTTCTTTTTATGGTCAGAGGGGTGAGAGAGAGATTGCCTTAGAAGTTTCTGTGTTTCTTATTTTCACTTGTGGGTCTGCAGTCATCAATAACACTGCAAAAGAAGCTTCCTTGCCCCTCCCCCTCTTTTTGAGCCTTCCTCTGCCTTTGCCCACTTGGTTTGGAATTGTGGACCTTCCTGCCTCAGCTTCACAAGTAGTTGAAATTACAGGCCTGAACCCTAGGTCCAGATATATTTTTGTTTTCATTTGATTTTAGAAATGATTTTTAGTTTTATTTTTTTAATTTTAATTTATTTGTATAGTTGTTTTGTCTACATGATTATGCATCTGCCCTGGTAGATTTCAGTGTTTCTTTTTTCTGATAATTCCTTACTATTCATTCCTTTTCCATTTTAGAATTTGGAATGTATATTTTGTGGTGAGGTTATATGTCAGAAAAATGTCACGTATATGGTATTCTTTTTTTGTAGAAAGGGTTTTGCTGAGTAGCCCTGGCTATCCTGGAACTCACTATGTAGACAGGTTGGCCTGGAATTCAGAGACCTGCATGCCTCTGCCTCAGTGCTGAGTGCTGGGATTAAAGGCTTGCACCACCTGGTAGAAATATGTTTACCAGGAGCTGCCAATGTAAGGAGTGCCAAGAGTTTCAGTGTCTGAATGGACTTTGGACTCATTATTATTACATTTACTTCGTGTGTGAGTGTGTGTGTGTGTGTGTGTGTGTGTGTGTGTGTGTGTGTGTAACATATTGGGTATTGTCATCAGAGGACCACTTACAACAGTTATTTCTCTCCCTCCATCAAATGGTTCCCAGGAATGGAAATCAGGTCCACAGGCTTGGTCACAAGTAGCTTCACCTGCTGAGTCATCTTGTCAGCTTGGGCTTTGGGCTTTTAGATAGTGTTGGAATAGTTAATGATGACAGATCTTTTGCAATTTGACTGAATGCATTTTGTGTGATTAAGTCTCTGAACACGTGAAAGCGGTGATCCATTTTGCAGAAAGCACCAGGAGTCAGTTTGTGGATCCTTGAATACTATACAAGAAAGTGGAGCTCCATTCCCCATGAAGATGCCAGTTTTAGGGCCAAACTCCAGCAGTAGTCATGTTGAGAAAGAGAGTGGAGAAACACAGAGCAAAAACAGGAAGATAAATGTAGCATGAATCGTAAAAGGTCTTAATATAAACAAACCCAGAGCCAGATATTGGGGTGAATGCTGGAAGATCAGAGAAATAGAACAAGCCTCAGCTTCCTAACCTTGCCAGTTCCTCAGATGATCGTGTTTCCTCAGACTGGAAGCCTTGAGTCCTCATCCAGAATGAATCTCACCTGAACTGCTGCTAAAAGCTTAACCAGCTCCACTTCCTGGTTTTCACACCTTATATACCTTCCTGGGATTAAAGGCTCACTTTGTGGGATTAAAGGCATGAGTCACCAGGCCTGGCTGTTTCGAATGTGGCTTTAAACTCAGAGAGATCCAGATGAATCTCTGTCTCCCAAGTGATAGGATTAAAGGCATGTGTGCCACCATTTTCTCCTCTCTATGTCTATCTATGGCTGTTCTGTCCTCTGACCCCAGATAAGTTTATTAGGTTGCACAATATTTTGGGGAACACAATATCACCACAGAGAAAATCCACCTCCAGTGTAGAAATGAATGAGGACATCTTAAAGAAAAATAATCCTGAATCAGAAAAGAAATCCAATACCTCTAACTCCAGGAATAAAAAGGGTGAAGGAGAGAAACCAATGGCTTTAAGAGATTAGGAAAAGGCTGACATTGGGAAACTTGAACCCTCATTCTATCCCAACATGTGCTTGAAGCCTAAACTGGATGACACTATTGTTCCAACACTAACATGATCTGATGAAAGTTGATCAAAGTTTAGCCAGGAGACCCACACATACACATACAATGAAGTCCAGCCTTCTCAAGACATTTATGTAAAGGAATTGAAATGTGAAGGCTTATCCAATTTGGGAAATACCAGGTACATGAATTCCATTTTACAGCCTGTCTTTGGGATTCCAACCTTTGCAAAGGACTTGCTCACACAAAGTATCCCATGGGAAAAAGTTTCAAATGATGATCTTATCAAGCCTGTAAGCCAACTGCTTGTCTTGAAAGACATCCAGGATATAGAGGTCAAAGGAATGTTACTCATGGATATGAAGAAATCCATTATCACAGTTGCAGACACATTCTTGGGTGATGAACAGAATGATGCCCATGAATTTCTAAGTCAGTGTTTAGACCAGTTGAAAGTGAAAATGGAAAAACTAAATACCATGTAGATTATTGAGAGAGATAATGAAGCCAAGAGGTCATCTCCCTCACCGTATGCTGGGACTGCCACCACCAAAAGGTTTGTTTGTCATATCAGTGCTAATTTTGAATTAGAGCTGCAGAGCTCTATTGTTTGTGAACCCTGTGGTGAGGCTACTCTCAAAACTGAAGTGAATAATTACCTCTCTGTTGACCTGTACCAATGAACAAGAGAAGAGCCTCTATCTATTCAAAAGTCTCTTGATCTCTTTACACCAGAAATAAAATTGTTTTAATCATGAGAAGTACAAGAACAAGAATTCATTTCTCGGGTACACTTTGAAGAGGCTCCCCAGTGTCCTCATTGTTCACCTGAAACGCTACCACTTGATTGCTAATGGATTCTTGATCAGTCGGCAGCCAGTTGAGATTTCTAAGTATCTAAATGTATCTTCCCACTATAATGAAAACAGGAAACCACCATTTCCCTTGACTGATTAGGTCCCTCTTGATGACTGTGACGTCCCAAATGTCTCTGGAGGGAATCTGCCTCTCAGCCAGTCAAAAATCATCTAGGAATGTGAAGAACTATGAGAAAATTAATGCAGATGGGATGTGAGATCATCACACTACCACTAAGATTGTCAATTGTTATTGTCACCTTGATGAAGAAACAAATCTGGAAATTCTCACTAAAAGGCTAAACAGCTGCTCCCTAATCATTGGAATAGATTCCACAAGGAATACCTTTCTCAGGCATCACCGTAATGTGTTAAGGGTACTCAGGAGGAAACAGAGGAGGATCTGAAAAAGTCTTCAGAATTGAGAGATCAGAAAGATGATGAAAATATCCTCAGTACATCAGGGAATCCTAGAAATAACAATGTTCCAGGAAGCAACAACACAGTAGATGCTGACGAGTCAAAAAATGTGGCATTGAAAGATGATCCTCAGAATTATAGTCTTATCAGTGTTGTTAGCTATTTTAGGAGTTCCCAAGATTCAGTTCATTATTTAAGCTATGTGTATGATTTTCCAAAGCAAGCATGGCTCCTGTCAGGGATGTCCAAGTGTTTGAGATCCCAGAGGCCTTGACTCAGGAGAATTAGCTTCACATTGGATATTTTTTTAAAATGCATAAGGTGATATTGGAGTGGCTGCTGAAGAAGGCATCAGAGTGCTAATCACTTGCAAGATCTAAAGAACAAAAGAAGCTGGGTGGTGGTGCCACAGGTCTTTCATCCCAGCACTCAGGAGGCAGAGGCAGGCGGATCTCTGAGTTCAAGGCTAGCCTGGACTCTAGAGTGAGATTCAGGACAGGCACCAAAACAACATAGAGAAACTCTGTTTCAAAAACAAACAAACAAACAAATAAATTGAATATTTTTTAAAAGAGCAAATGAAGAATGTGGATCTCTTCTCATCATTGCTTAATGGCTTTACACACTGCCTAGAAGAATCCTAAATTCTACTCACAGTGAAGACTCATTTAGGTCAACTGAAAACTCAGTAAACAAAACAAACATCATATTAGGACAGAAACCCATACATCCACGATGCCATTTAATGTGTTTCCCTAGCATGTCTGTCTGTGTGAAGGTGTTGGGTTTTCTGAAATGAGTGACAGGCAGTTGTGCCCTGCATATTTGTGTAGGGAATTGATCCAGAGCCAGTGCTCTTATCCACAGAGCCTTCTCTCCAGCCCTAACACAATGGTTTTGGTTTGTGTTTTTTTTTAAGTCATTCATTACCAATACAACACAGAAAGGAACTGACTAAATGTCCCAAAGTTAGCTTCCAACATCATAATGGGTTCAGAACTAATGCTGATGGTCTTCAAGTTTTGAGATGCAGTATATAAAATGTTTCATTTTGTGAGTGTATATATGAATTGCTCATGTCATCTGGAGGATATTCATGATATTGTTTGCTTTCCCTAAATTCATGTATACCATTCTATTGTCAATTTATTAAAACCATTGTTTTCTGCACGTGTCCATGACTATTGCTGGTGAAATTATCTAACTGCCCACCAACTGGTCTTGTGCTTCCTTCTCAGAATTGCAGGGCATAGCATCAAGGTTGCATGGGAAATGAAATAGATAGAGTGGTAAATTTTGCAAATTCAAAAGCTCTTTAAGGGCTCAGTGGATGCAAACACCTGCCACCAAGGTTGATGACACCAGTCCTGCAAGTTGTTTTCTGACCTCTAGAGCTAACACATGTGCACATATATGGGTAAACCATGAACAAAAAAATGCAAGTTTTTGAATCTCACTATGTAGCTCTCTCTGGCTTAGGACTCTCTATTTACATAATGCTACTGTGAAATGTAGAGGTTCCCTGGCTTTGATACCTGAGTGTTGGTATTTAAATGTCTGGGCCACAATGCCTAGCACAATAACATTTTTAAGGCACTCTTTTAAAAAAAATTTGAAGTGCCAAATATACTTCTTATATTTAAATCCTGATATGAGCAAATGGAGGGGTTCAAGGGACAGGGGGTCTGAGACAGACAGTCCTTTGTGTGAGAGCCTCATAAATTAACACAAACAGCATGGTGGGGTTCTAAAGAGAACATTTCAGTTCATAAGACAGAACAAGGTTCCCCTTAGTTCCCAAGAGAAGGAAGAGACCTTGTGCCATGAAGCAGCAGGCTTCCTTAATACAAAGTACCAAAGCACCTAGTAGTTTCAACCTGATTCCTGGGTAGCAAGGGGAAGGGAAAACCAGCTGGTGTTGCTGGCTATGAGGTATGTAGCCTGATCTGAGACACCTACACCACATCTATTTCAAATATAAAAATAATATTAGTACAGATCCACTCTCAAGGACTCTTCATTGCCATGTATGCCTGTGACTCAGCAATGGGAGGCAGGCACAAGTAGATTCCACAGCTCATTAAGCAACAAACAGAGCCACAATATGAAGTGTAAGTTTCAGATGTGGGACATTCAC
Organism: Peromyscus maniculatus bairdii; assembly: GCF_049852395.1. Taxonomy (NCBI): domain Eukaryota; kingdom Metazoa; phylum Chordata; class Mammalia; order Rodentia; family Cricetidae; genus Peromyscus; species Peromyscus maniculatus. The sequence goes on along the minus strand of NC_134852.1, from coordinate 15,441,667 downwards.
CAGAGAAAACTGCTGGGATGTTGTGCTAAGGTCTTGAGCCCTGAGAATATAATTAATGAAGACCAAAAATGTAATTAATATCATGAGTATAATTAATGAATATAATGAGTGCATATAAGAAATAAATTTTAAAAACTATGCTTTAATACAAAAAAAGATAAAAGGTAGATTTTTGGACCTACTCAAAAAAATATAGATATAAGATAAAAGGGAGATTATTGAATCTACGTTTAGATAGGAACTACTTGTCTTAAATAGGATAAGTAATGAAAATTTTTGTCTGAATTTGTCAAATGTTAATGGACTAGACATTGTTAATGTAATTCTAGACTGTATATGTTGTATATACTTATTAGATATAGTTTTTCTTGTATTAGTTATAAGCTTTTTTAATTTTAGACAAAAAAGCGGGGGAAATGTGGTGATATTGTGTTCCCAGTATATTGTTCACTTTAATAAACTTATCTAGGGTCAGAGAACAGAACAGCTGCTAGATAGACATAGAGACCAAAAAATGGTGGCACACACACCTTTAATCCTAGCATTCAGGAGGCAGAGATCTGTTTGGATCTCTGTGAGTTCAAAGTCACACTGGAAACAGGCAGGCATGGTGACACATGCCTTTAATCCCAGGAACTGATGGCAGGAAACAGGTATTTAAGGGGTGAGGATCAGGAACTACAGCCTGGTTAAGCTTTTAAGCTTTTAGCAGCAGTTCAGCTGAGATTCATTCTGGATGAGGACTCAGAGTCTTCCAGTTTGAGGAAATAGGATTGACTGAAAAGTTGGCAAGGTGAGTTTCGCTGTGGCCTGTTGTGTCTCTCTGATCTTTCAGCACTCACTCCCCCTGTAACCCCAAAAAAGAATATAACACTTTACTTAACCAGGACCACTCAGGAATGTCACAGCTGTTGCTCATGATCCTGCTGTATGCCTCTAACTAAAGTGTCGATCTTGCTGCAGGCTGTCACCTAAAGAGTCCCTCACAAATTGTAGCTTAATTTAAAGGGTCCTACTTTATGCTGGAGAGGATGTGGAACTCGGGGAACTCTCCTCCACTGCTGGTAGGAATGCAAGCTTGTACAACCGCTTTGGAAATCAATATGGCGCTTTCTTAGAAAATTGGGAATCAATCTCCCCCAAGATCCATCTATACCACTCTTGGGCATATACACAAGAAATGCTCAATCATACCACAAGAGCACTTGCTCAGCTATGTTTATATCAGCATTGTTTGTAATAGCCAAAACCTGGAAACAACCTAGATGCCCTTCAACTGAAGAATGGATAAATAAATTGTGGCACATATACACAATGGAATACTACTCAGCAGAGAAAAACAATGACATCATGAAGTTTGCAGGCAAATGGATGGATCTAGAAAAAAATCATCCTGAGTGAGGTAACCCAGACTCAGAAAGACAAATATGGTATGTACTCACTCATAGTGAGATACTGGATGTGGAACAAGGATGACTGGACCGCTACTCACATCACCAGTGAGGCTACCTGGAAAACAGGACCCCAAGAAAGACACAGGGATCACCCAATGATGGAGAAATGGATGAGCTCTACATGAACAGCCTGGACATGAGTGGGAGCAATGAACAGCGAGGGTGGAGGGAAAGAGAGCGGGAGATCCCACCTGGATCAAGAACAGAGAGGGAGAACAAGGAATAGGAGACCATGGTATGTTGGTGGTATTGTGTTCACCAAAATATTGTGTACCTTAATAAACTTACCTGGGGTCAGAGAACAGACAAGCCACTAGTTAGTCAGTGATAGCACATGCCTTTAATCCTAGCATTCCAGAGATAGAAATCCCTCTGGATCTCTGTGAGTTCAAGGCCACATTGGAAATAGCCAAGCATGGTGACACACACCTTTAATCCCAGAAAGCCAGCCTTTAATCCCAGGGAGTGGTGGTAGAACGCAGAAAGATATATAAGGCGTGAGGACCAGAAACTAGAAGATTTTGGCTGGTTAAGATTTTGGCCTGGTTAAACATTCAGGCTTCTAGCAGCAGTTCAGCTGAGAGCCATTGGGATGAGGACACAGAAACTTCCAGTCTGAAGAAATAGGACCAGCTGAGGAACTGGCAAGGTGAGATAGCTGTGGCTTGTTCTGTCTCTCTGATCTACCAGCATGGACCCCAATAACTGGCCTCGGGTTTGATTTTATTAATAAGAACTTTTAAGATTCCTGCTACATCTGGCGCCCAACGTTTGTGTTACGAATTCATGAAAAGCTGTTTGCCTGTGGCCTTGTGAGCCCCAGCTCAGGCCCAAGCTACACTCAGGCGGTTGTGGTGGCGAACACTGGTAGGATTTGCTGAAGTTGACAGAGGCAGTAGGATCCCGAGTTTGAGCCGGCCTAGAAGGCTTGGGAGAAGCTTTGGCCCAGACTGAACCACAAACAGTGGTGGGACCATGGAAGCAGTGGCTACTGCTCCACGTTGCCAGCTCCTTCTCATCGTGTTGGTGACTGTGGTGATGCTGCTACCTGGGACGAATGGTTTACTGCTGCTGGTTCAGAGAAGAATTGCCAGGACCATCGTGTTACAAGAAAGCATCGGCAAAGGTCAGTTTGGAAAAGTTTGGGAAGAAAAATGGTGGGGAGAAATTGCTGTGAAGATTTCCTGTACTAGGGAAGAATGTTCATGGTTCCAAGAGAGAGACATTTATCAGACTGTGATTGCTCCAAACCACAGAGGAGGCAAAAAAAAAAAAGTCTGCAGGAAACCATGACCATGCTTAACAGCAACTTTGAAATCTTCAAAAGGACTATGGTAAAACCATTAAGCTGATTAACACCACAGAAAGATCTGCTTTGGACTACAAACTGGTTAGGACAATTCTGAGATGGCTAGCTGAGATGAACCAGCCTGACAGACTACTCGAACAAGGACTTGAAACAAGCCCTGAACTTTCCTATTATGCAGAGACTGGACAAACGATACAGGACTTGATGATTAACCCCCAAATTTTCTTTTCAAGATTCCCTAAAGATATCTTCACCCCTAGAAAGCAAAAAGAAAAAGAGAATATAGATATGAGATAGATCATCGAATCTACTCTGAGAAAAAAGATAAAGAAATAATAGGATAAATAGGTAGATCACTGAATCTACACTGAAGAAAAAGGGGAAGATATAAAAATGACAAAAGGTAGACTACTGAATCTATTATGAAAAGAAAGAAGAGAAAATATGGATATGATAAGGTAAAAAGGGAGATTATGGAATCTACTTTTAAAAAGGAACTACTTGTTTTAAATAAGATAAGTAATGAAAATTTTTTGGTCTGAGTTTATCAGATGTTACTGGACTGGACATTGTTAATATATATAATGGAGCTTTTTATCTGAAAAATGTTAATGGACTAGACATCATTAATGTAATTTTGGCTGTATATATTGTATATGCTTATTGGATAGTTTTTCTTGTATTAGTTATAAGCTTTTTTAATTTTAGACAAAAAGAGAGGAGATGTTGGTGGTATTGTGTTCACCAAAATATTGTGTACCTTAATAAACTTACCTGGGGTCAGAGAACAGACAAGCCACTAGTTAGTCAGTGATAGCACACGCCTTTAATCCTAGCATTCCAGAGATAGAAATCCCTCTGGATCTCTGTGAGTTCAAGGCCACATTGGAAATAGCCAAGCATGGTGACACACACCTTTAATCCCAGAAAGCCAGCCTTTAATCCCAGAGAGTGGTGGTAGAACGCAGAAAGATATATAAGGCGTGAGGACCAGAAACTAGAAGATTTTGGCTGGTTAAGATTTTGGCCTGGTTAAGCATTCAGGCTTCTAGCAGCAGTTCAGCTGAGAGCCATTGGGATGAGGACACAGAAACTTCCAGTCTGAAGAAATAGGACCAGCTGAGGAACTGGCAAGGTGAGATAGCTGTGGCTTGTTCTGTCTCTCTGATCTACCAGCATGGACCCCAATAACTGGCCTCGGGTTTGATTTTATTAATAAGAACTTTTAAGATTCCTGCTACATGGTAAATGAAGACCACATGAGAAAAGGAAGAAACAAAGTGCTAAAGAGGCCCACAGAAATCCACAAAGATACCCCCACAATAGACTGCTGGCAATGGCCGAGAGACAGCAGGGACTGACCTACTCTGGTGATGGGATGGCCAAATACCCTAATAGTTGTGCCAGAAACTCCATCCAAGTACTGAGGAATCTGGAGGCAGACATCCACAGCTAGGCCCCAGGCAGAGCACTGGGAGTCTAATTAGTGAGAAAGAGGAGGGTTTATATGAGCGAGAATTGTTGAAACCAAGGTTGGATAAAGCACAGAGACAAATAGACAAACGAATGGAAACACATGAACTATGAACCAAAGGCTGAGGGGCCCCCAGCTGGATCAGGCCCTCTGAATAGGTGAGACAGTTGATTGGCTTGATCTGTTTGGGAGGCATCTAGGCAGTGGTACCAGTTCCTAGGCTCATTGCATGAGTTGGCTGTTTGAAGCCTGGTGCTTATGCAGGGTCGCTTGGCTCAATCTGGGAGGAGGGGACTGGACCTACCTGGACTGAGTCTATTAGGTCGAACTCAGTCCTCGGGGGTGGCCTTGATCTGGAGGTGGTGGGAATGGGGGGTGGGCTGGGGAGAAGGGAAGGGGGACAGGAAGGGGGAGAACAAGGGAATCTGTGGCTGTTATGTAGAACTGAATAGTATTGTAAAATAAAATAAATAAAAGAAAAAAAATCAAAAAAAATTAAAGGGTCCTAAAAAAGCCACGCCCACATCTCACATCATCACCTCTTAGGAACAGGGATTGGGGAAAGAAAAAAATGATGAGTGAGAAAGAAGATACAGAAAACAGAGGAGGCTGGAGAGATGCTCAGTGTTGAAGAGCACTTGCTATTCTTCCAGAGGAGACCTCGGGAGTCAGATGCATGTGGATCTCTGAGTTCCCTGCCACCCTAGTCTACAATGAGAGTTCCAGGACAGCCAAGGCTACACAGATAAACCTATCTAGAAGAAAAAAACAAAACAAAAACAGAGAGAATCATGGATCAGACAGATCAGGAAAAGATGTTTACCAAGTAGACATCTAATTCAGAGCTAATACCCAAAATAAATAAAGAATCCAGAAAACTGGATATCAAGAAAGCAACCCAAATAAACACTGGGATACAGATTTAAACACAGAATTTGCAAAAGAGGAAACTCAAATGCCTGAGAAACACTTAAATATTAAATATTCTTAGCCATCAGGGAAATACAAATCAAAACAACTCTGAGATTCTTATACCTTATACCTGTTAGTAATGCTATGGTCAATAACAGATGATAAGACATGTGGTGGTGCTCACCTTTAATCCCAGCACTTGGGAGGCAGAGAGAGGCAGATCTCAGAGTTCAAGGCCAGCCTGGTCTACAAAGTGGGTTCAAGGAGAGACAAGACTTTACCAAGAAACCCTGACTCAAAACACACACACACACACACACACACACACACACACACACACACACACACACACACAAAAACAATGCCTGACCTGATGGCCCATGCCTTTAATCCCAGCATTCAAGAGACAGAGGCAGGTGGATCTCCGTGAGTTCCAGGCCAACCTGGTCCTCAAAGTGAGTTCCAGGACAGCTAGAACTGTTACACAGTGAAAGCCTATCTCCGAAGACCAAAAATAATTAATAAATAGCACAAGATAGCTCATGCTGGAGAGGATGTGAGGGAACACTCCATTATTGGTGGAGGGAGGGCAAACTTGTACAGCCTCTATGGAAACCAGTGCAGTGGTTTTTAGGTAAATTGAAATTGATGGACCTCAAGATCAGCTGCACCACTCTTGGGCATATACCCAAAGGACACTTCATCCTACTACAGAGACAATTGCTCTAACATACACATCACTGCTGTATCCATAATAGCCAGAAAATGGAACAGACCTGGATGATCCTCAAAAGAAGACTGAATAATGAAAATGTCGTACTGCTGGGATGTGGTGGCACATGACTTTAATCCCAGTATTCAGGAGGCAGAGAAAGGTGGGTCTCTGATTTCCAGCACAAGTTGGTCTACAGAGCTAGTTCCAGGACAGTCAGGGCTACACAAAAAACTCCATATCAAAAAACAATAAAATGAAAAGAAAGAAAGAAAGAAAGAAAGGAAGGAAGGAAGGAAGGAAGGAAGGAAGGAAGGAAGGAAGGAAGGAAAGAAGGAACGAAGGAATGAAGGAAGAAAGAAAGAAAGGAAATGTGGTATATTTACAAAATAAAGTATTATTCAATTGTTAAAAAGAGAATGACATCATTGGGTGGTAGTGGTGCTTGCTTTTAATCTCGGCTCTTCAGAGGTAGATTCAGAAGATCTGTGAGTTCAAGACCACACTGGTATATAAAACATGTTCCAGGACACCCAGGACTACACAGAGAAACCCTGTCTGGATAAAACAAAATGGAAACCATACCCAACGCTGCTTGGATGACCAAGAGCAAGAGATACATAGCCCAGAGTCCTAGGGTAAAACCAAATATTACTGTTATCCACAAATAAAGAAATGAAATAATGTACTGATTAACTCCTAATGACATTCTGCTATACTCATAAATCAGTGCTTTGCTCAGCCATCATCAGAGAAGCTTCATCCTGGATTAGAAAGGAGCAAATATACCAGGAACCAGTGTAAGACCCAGAGGGGATGGAGGACACCAAGAAAACAGGGCCTTCTAACTCAACATGATCAAAGCTCATATGAACTCACAGAGACTGAAGAGGACTGCAGAGGACTCCATCAGGTTCTCTGGGTACACCTTATGGAATCCAGTTTAATGTTTTAATGAAATTCCAGTGTTTGAAAGACTGGTTCTCAGAAGTTTCAAAACTTACCACTAAGCAATGAGTCACAGACATTGTTTCCTGCAAATGTATAGAGGGTTAGGGACATGAATAACACAAGGAACACTTTATAAGGAGATTTTTGGCTTCAATATTATTTTCTTACAGTTTTGGGGATTGAATGGAGGATCTTGAGCATGCTAGGAAGCACTCTGTTAGTAATCTCCATAAATAAACATGTTTACTTACTGAGAAGATTTTGTTTGAATTATTTTGAGACATGGTACTCTATTATTATTATTCATGTTCGAAGAAAGGAGAAGGATTTTTCAGCTGGGTGGTAATGGGGTAGGTGTAGTGGTTAGTTGGTATGAGAAGGAACTTCACAATCTGCATTTAACTTTAAAAGATGACAGTTCCTTACTCATAGATAATGAAAGGCTGAAGTTATTCCTGGATTTTTTCATCCATCTGTATCCCAATAATCCAAGGAACCCAAGAGTTATCAGAATGTTCTTAAAAGCAATAATGTTTTTTCAGAAAGCACCAGGAGCCATTTTGTGGGTCCTAGAATACTACACAAGAAAGTGGTACTTCACTCCCCATGAAGATGCCACTTTTGTGGTCACAGCCCAGCAGCAGTCATGTTGAGACAGTGAGGGTAGACAAACAGAGCAGAAAGAAGAAGAGAAAATCAACATCCAGTATAGAAATAAATAATGACATTGTGAAAGAAAATAATCCTGAACAAGAAAAGAAATCCCAGACCTATAACTCCAGGAATAAAAGAAGTGAAGGAGAGAATCCAATGGCTTTAAGAGATCAGGAGAATCAGAACATTTGGTAACTTGAACTTTCATTCACTACCAACTCTTGCAAGAGGACTAACTTAGGTGACACTGTTCTTCCAACCCTAACAGGTTCTAATGAAAGAAGTAGATCAAAGGTTAGCCAGGAGACCTCCAACAAATAATGATGTCAAGATTCCTCTTGACACTTAAGCAAAGCAACTGAAATGTGAAGGCTTCTTCTATATGGGAAATACATGTTGCATGAATTCCATTTTACAATCTCTCTTTGGGATTACAAGCTTGGCAAAGAATTTGCTCACACAAAGTATTCCATGGGAGAAAGTTTCCTATGATGATCTTATCAAGCCCTTAAGTCAACTCATTCTCTTGAAAGACATCCAGGATATAGAGGTCAAGGGAGTGTTACTTATAAATGTGAAGAAATCCATTTCCATGATTGATTTTCAAAAAGAAGCATGGCCTCTGTACAGTGATGTCCAAGTGTTTGAGATCCCAGAGGCCTTGATTCAGGAGAATCAGCTTCATACTGGATATATATACACACACACACACACACACACACACACACACACACACACACACACACACACACATATATATATATATATATATATATATATATATATATATATATATATATATATATATATGACGTTTTCCTTGTCCTGCCCTGCCTGTCCCATGGTCAGGACAAATCTTTCTCACCCACCAGTCCCAAGCCACTTGGACCCACTCCAGCACACAGAGACTTATATTACTTTTAAAACGTATGGCTGTGGCAAGCTTCTTGATACCTAGTTCTTATATCTTAAATTAACCCATTTCTATAAATCTAGACCTTGCCAGTGGCTTGTGGCTTACTGGTATCTTACATCATGTTTCTCATGGTGGTGGCTGGCAGCATCTCCTGACTCATCCTTCCTCTCCCAGAATTCTCCTCTCTCCTTGTCCTGCCTACTTCCTGCCTGGTTACTAACCAATCACCACTTTATCAATCAATCATCCACATCACTTCCCCCTTTCCTTTTTTTTCAAACAGGAAGGATTTAACTTTAACATAGTAAAATTACATATAACAAAACAATTATCAAGCAAGGATTACAGTTACAATATCTAGTCTATTCATAATATCTAGTCTTTTTCTATTTGGCAAAATTAAAGAAGATATCTACCCTATATTTGTGAGTCTAAGGTTTCATATTTACCTTATATTTTATCATAACTAAAGACATTATAACTATCTAGTCTTCAACTACATCAAAGACCTCATAAGGATATAATATTACCTGAGAAAGAGAGAAGGACACAAGCAACCTTCAAAAGTCTTGCCATAGACAGAGACAGCTGGCAGCCTGAACAGTCATCCAAAGTTTTTTGATGACATTAATATTGAGTTTTACTCCAGGACTCTGGGCTATGTATCTCTGGTTCTTGGTCACCAAAACAGCGTTGGGTATGGTTGCCACCCAGAAGCCATGATGAATAAGATGAGGAGAAAAATGGGATGCGGAGACGAACGGATGCCAAGATGAAGCCATCGACAAGCCAAGGAGAATGGACAGCTGACTTCCAAAAACACCAACAATTTTCTGAATTTAAAACCCTGAATCATGACAGGACACTAGTGGAATTCTGATGTTTCTGGTACATGGACTACTCTCACCAAATGTGAGGTCAAACTGTAGTCGTTGTGTACATCCTACTTCACAAATAAGTCTGTCAGATATGCCAAGCATATAGGCTGAAGATGATGGCCCAATGTTGCAAAGAAACCTCAGGTGACTGTCCAGGCATCTGGCTCTTTCTGTCAACTAACAATTTTTTTTGAAAGTCCCTTGTTTGTACTTCCTGTTTTTTAGGTAATATTATTTCCTTCTTGAGTCTCTGAGGAAATTGAAGATTAGATTGTTATAGTTACAGTGAGTTAAAACTAGATACGGTCATAGTTATATTTAAAGATTAGATAATTACAGTTTTACTTGTTAAGAATTTCAGAAAAGAAACTCACTAAAGAGGTGTAAGTGTATAAATTTGAAAGACATTATAAGATAGTTCTGTTAGTAATATAAGTTAGGATAGAAAGTGAATCAGGTACATTTTGGACTTGCCAAAATAGGATAGATAATGGAATATTTTCTCTGAGTTTGTCAAATGCAAATGGACTAGAAATTGTTTAAGTATTTATTGTTTGTACATATTGTATATAGTTATTGTACTTATTGTATATAGTCTTTTTTATACTAGTTATAACGTTTTTCTTTTTATTTTTATTAGACTAGAAAGGGGAAATATGGTGATAATTTATTTGTGCTGAAATGTGACTTTTATTTGTATGTTAATAAATAAAGTTGTGTGGGAATCAGAACTAAGAGCAAGCCATTAAGCAGAAGTCTGGGAGTGGTAGCACACACCCTTAATCTGATCACTTGGCAGGCAAAGTCTCTGTGGGTTCAAGGACACAGGCAGCATGGTGACACACACCTTTAATCCCAGTATCAACCATAGAGACCTGGTGGTTTATAAAGACAGGCAGTGACGAGGAGTTGATGTGGTTGGGTTTAGAACCAATCAGAAGGCAGACCAGAAAGGCTATAAAAAGAGAGGGCACAGGAAGAAGGTCTCTGTGTCTCAGGGGAAAGACGCCAGCAAGTGGTAAGAATATGTGGTCTTGGCTCTTGACAACTGCTCTTATCTCTAGGCTTTTACCTCTTTATTTGGCTCTTGTGTTTCTTATTTTAATAAGACTGCTTAGAATTTCTTAATTACATGCAATTGAGATTTTTGAGTGGCTGTTGAAAAAGGCATCAGAGTGCAAGTTAATTAGCACATCTAAAAAGCAAAAGAAGAATACGGATCTTTCTTCACAATTGCTTAATAGCTTTACATACTTGATAGAGGAATCCTAAATTCTGTCCATAACAAAGACTTACAGCTCAATTAAAACTCAGCAAACAAAAAACAAACAACAACATATTAGGACAGAATCTCAAACATTTAGAAGCAGGGTGTGCACCATTCTCTTCTCCAAGGTTATAGTGATGCTCTTCATGGTTCAGTGTTTGTTTGGTTTGGTTTCTTTGAGACAGTGTTTCTCTGGGTAGCCCTGGTTGTTCTGGAAGTCACGCCATAGAGCTGGTTGGCCTCAAACTCAGAGATTCACCTTCCTTTGCCTCCCAAATGCTGGGATCAAAGGTGTGTGATATGACCTCCCACCAATTTTTTAAAATGTATTTGTTAGTTACTGTGCAACTGCTGTTTTGCATGCATGTATGTCTGTGTGAAGGTCTAGACTTAACTTCACAGGATCCATCCTAGGGTAAGGGCCACCATCTCAGACTTGACCTTAAATGTTTCATCTTAGGGAAAGGATCACCTTCTTAGACCACCTGCTGTGCTCAGTTCCAGGAAGAATCTCAGGAATGTGCCATGACACCTTGAACAGATACAGGGCATAAAAGTGAAACAGGATCCAGATACTCCTGCAGACACCCGGTCTCCAGTTTATACCGTAAAGGAAACTTTAACAGAATCCAGATACTCCTAGAGAGCTGGAAGTGGACAGGGATTCCCGGTGAGGCTGTGACTTTTCTTCCCCGAGGTTCCAACTGGGTGGTCCCCTGTCCTTCCTCCAACATCTGCATGCAGTGAAGCCCCAGCCTAAGGAGAATCAGAGAGCAAGGCCCAGGCTTCAGAAGGGTGGGGGTGTCCAGCAACTTCACCTTAGTTGGTAGCAGACCTTGGAGTGCTGCCTGGGCACAATGTCAGAGCATCTGCTGGCCAAGGCTGGGGCTGCCGGGACACTAGAAGACATCTGTCACGATTATCAGTCTTCACTGGAAGACCTGACTTTCAATAGCAAACCGCACATCAATATGCTGACCATTATAGCTGAGGAGAACCTGCCCTTAGCCAAGGAAATCGTCTCTGTCATTGAGGCCCAAACGGCCAAGGCTCCTTCCTCAGACAAACTTCCTCTTATGTACCTTATGGATTCTATTGTGAAAAACGTTGGAAAAGAGTATATCACTGGCTTACTAAAAATCTAGTTGCAACATTTACTTGTGTGTTTGAAAAGGTGGATGGAAATACAAGAAAAAGATTATTTAAATTACGTTCCACATGGGATAAAATATTCCCCTTGAAGAAACTTTATGCCTTGGATGTCAGAGTCAATTCAATAGATCCTGCTTGGGCTATTAAACCTCTGCCGCCTAATGTGAAGACATGTAGCATCCACGTGAATCCCAAATTTTAAATAAATCACCTGAGGAGCCTTCAGCACCTGGAACAGTGGTCAGCTCCCCCAGTATTTCCACCCCTCCAATTGTACCTGACATACAAAAGAATCTTACTCAAGAACAGCTAATAAGGCAAGAGATACTTGAAAAACAAAAACAGTTGTTAGAACTTCAGCAGAAAAACCTGGAGCTTCAGAAGGAAAAAGATGAGCAAATGAAATCATCTGAACACAGGCTGATTGGAAGTAGAAGTCAAATCATAAATGGCATTGTACAAAAACAGGACATGGTTATAGAAGAATTGGAAAAACAGGGGACAAAACCAGGGAGATCAAGCACTCAAAAGAGATCAAGATCGAGGTCACCTAAGTCTTGTTCACCCAAAGGAAGGCAAAGAAGTATGTTTTTAACTTTGGCCTCCAAAGCTGGAAAGACGCAACAGTCAGAACTTACACAGTCACATATGGAAGAGTTCTCAGCATCTTCGAGGGAAGAAAGAAACGTTAAGAGAAGTACTAAGCAGGATGTTCAAGTTCCCAGACTGCTGAAAAACATGCATGAAAATCAGCCTCAAGAAACTGCAGGTAAACATTCTATGAGGTCAGATGCTGAGCCAAAAGAGAATATAGAGAATTGGCAAAGCTCTAAGTCTGCAGAAAGATGGAAATCTGGTTGGGAAGAAAGTCAAAGCTTCCAACAGTGTGATGACCAGAGTAAAGCACCTCATCTAAGGCATAAGGAGAGCTGGTCAAGCACTAAAGGAATCTTGTCACCTGGAAGACCAAAGCAGCCCCATGGAGCAAGGGTAGATGCCAATCTTCAGATTCCTAAAGAGATAAGTCTGGCAAAAAAGAGAGAATTCCAGACTTATCTCTTTAGGAATTGAAGAAGATCTCAGAAAATGTAAAGATCTCCCATGCTCATGGATAGGCAGGGTTAACATAGTAAAAATGGCAATCTTACCAAAAGCAATTTACAGATTCAATGCAATCCCCATCAAAATACCAACACAATTCTTCACAGATCTGGAAAGAACAATACTCAACTTCATATGGAAAAACAAAAAACCCAGGATAGCTAAAAGAAACCTGTACAATAAAACAACTTCTGGAGGCATCACAATCCCCGACTTCAAGCTCTACTATAGAGCTACAGTAATAAAAACAGCCTGGTATTGGCATAAAAACCGACATGTGGACCAATGGAATCGAATTGAAGACCCTGACATTAACCCACACACCTATGGACATATAATTTTTGACTAAGAAGCCAAAAGTATACAATGGAAAAAAGAAAGCATCTTCAACAAATGGTGCTGGCATAACTGGATATCAGCGTGTAGAAGGCTGCAAATAGATCCATATCTGTCACCGTGCACAAAACTTAAGTCCAAGTGGATCAAAGACCTCAACATAAATCCAGCTACTCTGAACCTGCTAGAAGAGAAAGTAGGAAATAGTCTTGAACGCCTTGGCATAGGAGATCACTTCCTAAATATAACACCAGTAGCACAGACACTGAGACAAACAATCAATCAATGGGACCTCTTGAAACTGAGAAGCTTTTGTAGAGCAAAGGATACGGTCAACAAGGCAAAGCGACAGCCTACAGAATGGGAAAAGATCTTCACCAACCCCACATCTGATAGAGGACTGATATCCAGAATATATAAGGAACTCAAGAAATTAGACATCAAAAGGACCAATAGTCCAATTGAGAAATGGGCTTTAGAACTAAACAGAGAATTCTCAACAGAGGAATCCCAAATGGCTGAAAGACATTTAAGGAATTGCTCAACTTCCCTAATCATCAGGGAAATGCAAATCAAGACAACTCTGAGATACCACCTTACACCTGTCAGAGTGGCTAAGATCAAAAACACTGAAGACACTTTATGCTGGAGAGGATGTGGAACTAGGGGAACTCTCCTCCACTGCTGGTGGGAATGCAAGCTTGTACAACCACTCTGGAAATCAATATGGCGCTTTCTTAGAAAATTGGGAATCAATCTCCCCCAAGATCCAGCTATACCACTCCTGGGCATATACCCAAGAAATGCTCAATCATACCACAAGAGCACTTGCTCAGCTATGTTCATATCAGCATTGTTTGTAATAGCCAATACCTGGAAACAACCTAGATGCCCTTCAACTGAAGAATGGATAAATAAATTGTGGCACATATACACAATGGAATACTACTCAGCAGAGAAAAACAATGACATCACACGGTTTGCAGGCAAATGGATGGATCTAGAAAAAATCATCCTGAGTGAGGTAACCCAGACTCAGAAAGACAAATATGGTATGTACTCACTCATAGGAAGATGCTAGATGTGGAACAAGGATGACTAGACTGCTACTCACATCACCAGTGAGGCTACCTGGAAAACGGGACCCCAAAAAAAGACATGGAGAAATGGACGAGATCTACATGAATAGCCTGGTCATGAGTGGGAACAATGAAGGGCGACAGTCGAGGGAAAGAGTGGGAGATCCTAACTGGATCAAGAAAAGAGAGGGAGAACAAGGAATAGGAGACCATGGTAAATGAAGACCACATGAGAAGGTGAGAAGGGGAGGAAGCAGAGAGCTAGGGAGGCACACGGAGATCCACAAAGATACCCCCTCAAAAGACTGCTGGCAATGGTCACGAGACGGCAGGAACTGATCTACTCTGGTGATGGGATGGCCAGACACCCAGATAGTGGTGCCATAAACCCCATCCAAGGACTGAGGAATCTGAAGGCAGACATCCACGGCTGGGCCCCTGGTGGAGCACTGGGAGTCTAATTAGTGAGTAAGAAGAGGGTTTATATGAGCGAGAATTGTTGAAACCAAGGTTGGATAAAGCACCGGGACAAATAACCAAATGAATAGAAGCACAGGATCTATGAACCAAAGGCTGAGGGGCCCCCAACTGGATCAGGCCCCCTGAACGGGTGAGACAGTCATTAGGCTTGATCTGTTTGGGAGGCAGCTGTGCATTGGTGCCAGGTCCTGGGCTCGTTGCATAAGTTGGCTGTTTGAAACCTGGGAATTATGCAGGGACACTTGGCTCGGTCTGGGAGGGGGGAATGGACCTGCCTGGACTGAGTCTACCAGGTCAACCCCGGTCCTCAGGGGAGACCTTGATCTGGAGGAGGTGGGAATGGGGGGTGGGCTGGGGGGAGGGGTGGGCGAGAGGGGGAGAACAGGGGATTCTGTGGCTATTATGTTGAACTGAATGGTGTTGTAAAATAATAATAATAATAATAAAAAAAAAGAGAGAATTCCTTCAAAGGACAAGTGAATGTATAGCTTCTGGGGAAATTTCACATAAAGAGTTCCTTGTTGTGCATAAAATTCAACAGCTCTTTCAGTATCAACAAGGTGGAAGAGAGGAGCAGAGATCTCCATTCAATGATCATTTTCCACTTAAGCGACCTAGATATGAAAATTCAGACAAAGCAGTTGTAGATGGCTCAGCATCAAGATTTGCTGCCCTTAATACAAATCAGTGGCTTACAGCTTTAGTTGAAGAGGGACCATTATTTGATGGGCCTGGTAGGCCATCTGTGATAAGAGATGGCCCAGCCAAGATGATTTTTGAAGGACCTAACAAATTAAGCCCTAGAATTGATGGACCTCCTACACCGGGTTCTGTTCGGTTTGATGTGTCACCAGGACAAATGGGGGGAGGAGGCCCTATGAGATTAGAAGCACCACATGGTCAGTTAGGAGGTGGATGCCCTTTGAGATTTGAAGTTTCTCAAGGACCAGTAGCAACACCTCAGTGGTTTGAAAAGTCAATTGTTCGACGAGGTGGAGGAGGAGGCTGCAGCTGCAGTTTACGATTTGAAAGTTCACCTAGTGTGAGTTTTCAGGGATCTACAGGTGGTTTGGGATTTGAAGGATTTGGGGGTAAGCCTTTGGGTGGTCTGAGATCTGAAGGTCCTCATGGACAGCCTGTGGGTAGTCTTAGATTTGATAATCCTCGATGTCAGCCTGTAGGTAGACTTAGATTTGAGGGGGGTCATGGTCCATCAGGATCAGCAATTAGGTTTGATGGGCCTCATGGTGAGCCAGGTGGTGCTATCAGATTTGAGGGCCCTTTGCTACAGCAAGGAGATGGAATGAAGTTTGAGGGTTCCCAATGTCAGTCTGTAGCTGGTCTGAGATTGGAAGGACATAATCAACTAGGTGGGAACGATATGTCTGAGCGACCACATGGTCGACCAGGGCTTGGGATCAGGTTTGAAGGACCTTTAGTAAAACAGGGAGGTGGAATGAGGTTTGAGGGTCCTGTACCAGGAGGTGGCCTGAGAATTGAATCACCTCTGGGTCAAGGTGGTTCAAGATTGGAAGGTTGTAACTCTTTAAGATTTGATGGACAGCCAGGTCAGCCATCACTTTTGCCAAGATTTGATGGAACACATGGCCAGCTAGGTCCTAGATTTGAAAGAACTGTTCAGCCAGGTCCATAGAGATTTGCTGGGCCACCTGGACAGCAGGTTCAACTGAGATTTGATAGTGTACCTCAAAGATTTCATGGGCCACAACAGGAGCAAGCATCAAGATCTGACATTTTTATTGCTCTGCAAGGTACCCAACAAGACAATCATCATTCACAAAGGCTTGAATCTTTCAATCAGCCTGGCCCATATAATGACCTACTTGGCAAAGCTTTAAATGTTCCATCTCAAGGACTACAGTTCCAAAGACATGCACAAATATTTGATACACCTCAAGGACCAAATTTTAATGGACCTCATGGCTCTAGAAACCAGAATTTCCCAAATGCTCTTAACAGAGCTTCAGGACACTATTTTGATGAAAGGAATCTTCAGAGTTCTCAGTTGGGAAACTTGGGCAATTTACCTAGTCCAATGTCAGGAGGAGATATTCAGACATCTCAACAGGTTCTGATAGGTATTCCTCAGCCAGTAGCTTTTGGCCAAGGACAACAATTGTTACCAGTTCATGCACAGAATGCTGGAACTTTTATTCAAAATCCTTCAGGAGGTCTTCCTAAGGCATATCCTGATCATCATCTCAGTGAGGTGGATGTAAATGAATTGTTTTCAAAACTGGTAAAAGCAGGAATTCTCAAATTGTCACAGCCTGATTCAACTGCAACCCAGGAAAAGGAGGCTGATGCTCAGCCTCCCCCTGAAGAGGGGAAGGATCAGAATGAAGATCAAGATATTCCAGATCTCACTAATTTCAAAACTGAAGAATTGAAACAACGTTATGACAGTGTCATACAGCGGCTGTACACTGGGGTTCAGTGTTATTCTTGTGGAATGAGGTTTCCGACATCCCAGAGAGATGTTTATGCAGATCACTTGGACTGGCATTATCAGCAAAATAGAAGTGAGAAAGACGTTAGCAGAAAAGTCACTCATAGGCATTGGTACTACAGTTTAACAGACTGGATAGAATTTGAAGAAATAGATGATCTGGAAGAACGTGGAAAAAAGCCAGTTTTTTTGAACAGGTTCATCAAGAGATTGTCCTCAAAACTCAGGAGGCTGCTAAAGAAAAGGAGTTCCAAAGTGTTCTTGCTGGACCAGCTGGAGCACTTCAGAGTTGTGAAATCTGTCAAGAACAATTTGAACAGCACTGGCATGGAGAGGAAGAAGAATGGAACTTAAAAAATGCTATTGGATTAGACGGAAAGATTTACCATCCATCGTGTTATGCAGGTGACCAAAATACATCTTCTTTTGCTTGTACACCATCTGCCATCAAGATGCCAGTTGAAAACCCTTCGAACATTATGTTGAACACTGTCAAAAACGAATTGCAAGAACCCTGTGAAAGTCCCCAAGTTAAGGAAGAGCAAACAGATGCCCCACCAGCCTGTGCAGAATAAAGTTTAGCAACACCCACTGACATTAAAACAGAAAATGATACAGTTGACTTGGTTTAAAAAAAAAATTGAAAGTATGGTTTTGTATTTGTAACAAAAGCTGCTGTTGGATCTAGAATTTCAAGAATTTTTTATGTATTTGTAGACATCTATCTCTATAAATTGTCTAGCTGAGGCAGGGCCTTCAGCTATCACTTGGTTATAAATAGGTTTTAGTATTTGCATTTCCTACTGCCTGCACAGTTTCAGGTGCTTGTTGTGTGAAAGTTCTCTAGATGAGTGCAAATTTAACCAAATGAAATTGTCTGTGTAAAACTGTATGATTTTCACTTGTGAACTGCAAATTAAAAATAAATATATTTGCTATAAAAGTAACCTGTATGCAGGGCGTTGGTGGCGGCGCATGCCTTTAATCCCAGCACTTGGGAGGCAGAGGCAGGCGGATCTCTGTGAGTTTGAGGCCAGCCTGGGCTACCGAGTGAGTTCCAGGAAAGGCGCAAAGCTACACAGAGAAACCCTGTCTCAAAAAACCAAAAAAAAAAAGTAACCTGTAAACTGGATTATATTATATAATGTGTACACAGAGGGCCGGATGGATTCCCAGGCAGGCCCTGGGCTGGCTTTTTCAGTCTCTGTGAGTTCATATGAGCTTTGAACATGTAGGGTTAGAAGGCCTGGTTTTCTTGATGTCCTCCATCCCCTCTGAGTCTTACACATTTACCTGCTCCTCTTCCAAAATGTTCCCTGATCTCTGAGGGGACAGAATGTTAGGAAACATCACATTTAGGGCAGTGTTCCAAGATCTCTCAGTCTCTGTGTAATATCTGGCTGTGGGTCTCTATATTTGCTCCCATCTGAACAGGAGGATGCTTCTCTAATGATGGCTGAGCAAGGCACTGATCTATGAGTACAGCAGAATGTCATTAGCAGTGAGTTTATCACTGTATCTTTCCTTTCTTCATAACAGTAATATGTGGTTTTACTTTAGGATTCTGGACTATGTATCTCTGGTTCTTTGTCACCCAAACAATGATGGCATGGCTTCTATCTCATGAAGGGGGACTTGAGTCAAATCAGTTATTGGTTGGCTACTCCCACAAGCTCTGTGCCCCCATTGTCCTAGCATATTTTGCAAACAGGACAGATTATAGGTCAAAGGGTCTGTGGCTAGGCTGGGTTTATGATTCTCTTTTGATAGCAGCCAGAGTGCCTTCTTGTACCAAAGGTTTTGGAATGATGGGGTGAAGGCTCTGTGTAGGCACCAGCTTGACTCCTCCATGTTCATTGAGCTGTGTAGGTGTTGTCTTCAGCCATGTGGGCTTGCTGCCAGTTTGTCAAGAGCGAGCTATGGTCTTGGTAACACCTTGGTTGTTTGGGGATTCCCATGGGACCCCGTGAACAACAACTCAATTAGATGTTACCCAGTCCCAGTACTGGAAGCTTCACTGGGTGACAAGTGATGGTCAGTTGGGGCTCTGTCTCCCTCATTAGTAGGCAATTTCATCTAGATTGCCTTCATATACGTATATATTCTAGGAAATTTCTGCTGTTAGGTTTTCATACTAGTCCTCAAATTTTACCTGTCTTTCCCTATATCCTCCCCCACAACTCCCACTCCTCTCCCTTTCCTACTCTATCCTCTCAACCCTCCCCCTCTTTCATCCATATCTATTTATTTTATTTCCCCTTCCTAAGGATATCTATTTATTCTCTCAGGCCCTTACTCTGGACCTACCAACTGTGATTCTGTGGATTGTAGCTCGGTTATCACTGACTTAAGAGACAATATCCACATATAAGCAAATACTTCAATATTTGTATTTCTGTCTCTTGTTTCCTCCCCCCCCATGATTTTTTGCATATTCATCCATTTGCCTGCAAATTTCACCATATCTTTTGTTTGTTTGTTTATTTGTTTGTTTCTGTTTGCTTGTTTTTCTAGACAGGGTTTCTTTGTGTAGTACTGGATTACTTGGAACTTGTTTTATATACCAGGCTGGTCTTGAACTCACAGATCCTACTGATTCTGCTTCTGAAGAGCTGAGATTAAAAGCAAGCACCACCACTGCCCAATGATGTCATTCTGTTTTTAACAACTGAGTAATACTTTATTTTATAAATTTACTTTTTTTTCTTTCTTTCATTTTAGTGTTTTTTGTTTAGGAGGGTTTTTTTTTTTGGTTTTTTTGTTTTGTTTTGTTTTGTTTTTAATGTAACCCTGGCTATCCTGGAACTAGCTCTATAGACCAACTTGGGTTGGCACTCAGAAGTCCACCTATCTCTGCCTCCTCAGTACTGGTTTTAAAGTCATGTGCCACCACACCCAGCAGTACCACATTTTCTTTATTTATTCTTCTGTTGAGGAACATCCAGGTCCTTTCCATTTTCTGGCTGTTATGAATAGAGCAATGATGAATGGGTTGAGCAAGTCTCTCTGTGGTATCATGAAATGTCCTTTGGGTATATGCCCAAGAGTGATACAACTGATCTTGAGGTCCCTCAATTTTAATTTTCCGAAAGAACCACTGTTAATTTCCAAGGAGGTTGTACAAGTTTGCCCTCTTTCCAGCAAAAAAATGGACTGTTTCCTCACATCCACACCAGCATGAGGAATCTTATGCTCTTTTATTCTTTCTTACTTTTTTTGTTTTGTTTTTGGAGACATGCTTTCTCTGTGTAACAGCTCTAGCTGTCCTGGAACTTGCTTTGTGGACAAAGGTGGCCTTGAACTCACAGAGATCCAACTGCCTCTGCCTCTTGAGTGCTGGGATTAAAGGCATGGGCCACCAGGCCAGGTATTGTTTTTGTTTTTTGAGTCAGGGTTTCTCTGTGAAGTCTTGTCTGTCCTTGAACCCACTTTGTAGACCAGGCTGGCCTTGAATTCTAAGATCTGCCTCTCTCTGCCTCCCAAGTGCTGGGATTAAAGGTGAGCACCACCACATGTCTTATCTTGTGTTATTGACCATGGCCTTGCTAACAGGTATAAGGTATAAGAATCTCAGAGTTGTTTTGATTTTCATTTTCCTGATGGCTAAGAATAATTAATATTTAAGTGTTTCTCAGGCATTTGAGTTTCCACTTTTGCAAATTCTGTGTTTAAATCTGTATCCCAGTGTTTATTTGGAATGTTTTCTTGATATCCAGTTTTCTGGATTCTTTATTTATTTTGGGTATTAGCCCAGAATTACATGTGTACTTGGTAAACATCTTTTCCTGATCTGTCTGATCCCCAGATTCTCTCTCTCTGTTTTATTTTTTTCAAGATAGGTTTATCTGTGTAGCCTTGGCTGTCCTGGAACTCTCGTTGTAGACTAGAGTGGCATGGAACTCAGAGATCTACATGCTTCTTCCTCTGAGTGATGGGATTAAAGGCATGGGCCACCACCCCTGGTTTTTCTCCATTTCTTAGGAGCAGTGCTTGCCTGGAACTCACTGAGTTCTGTGTCTGGACTGTACCTACTGAGTGATGGAATTAAAGGTGTAATCCACCGTGCCCAATGTAGATTTTTTTCATCTTACACAACTCTGTGAGCACATGCCTTGTTCCTTCAAAAGGCATCAGATTCCTGAGAGCTGGAGATACCAACCTTTGTGAACCCCCACCCACCCTGCAAGTGGGTGCTGGAACCAGAACACTGGTGTCCTCTGGAAGAGCAGCAAGTGCTCTGAAACACTGAGCCATCTCTCCATCCTCTTTTCTGTATCTTCTTTCTCACTCATCCTTTTTTCTATCCCAAATCCCTGTTCCTAAGAGATGGTGATATGAGTTGTAGGCATGGTAGAGAACTGCCCCGGAATACTTGAAGTCCTTGGCTTGATCCCCAGCCACACACCAACTGAGCATCAAGGAACAACCCCCTAACTCCAGCAACCCAAAGGTGGTGGATCTCAGGGATGAGGAGTTTGGGGTCATTCTTTACTACATAGTGAATCTGAGGCTATCATGAGCTATATGATACCCTTTCTCAGAAAAAGAACATTTTTTTTAATGAGTATGTATTTGTAGAAAGTAATGGGCTTCATTAAGACATTTTGTAGAGGCATACAATGTACACAGGTTATTTTTGCCCCGTTCATCTCTTTATTGTTTGAGAACTTCAGACAAGCATGTATGTTGCTAGAGGGCTTTTCTCCAGGTTCCACCAAGCCCCACAGTTCCATAATCCACGTATAAAATAATCACTCAGACACTTATATTATTTATAAACTGTATAGCCATGGCAGGCTTCTTGCTAACTGTTCTTATATCTTAAATTAACCCATTTCTATAAATTTATACCTTGCCACGTGGCTGGTGGCTTACCAGCATCTTTACATGTTGCTTGTCCGGGCGGTGGCTGCCGCCACCTTCTTCCTATTTTCCCAATTCTCTCTCCTTGTCCCACCTATACTTCCTGTCTGGTCACTGGCCATCAGTGTTTTATTTATATAGAGCGATATCAACAGCACATGTAACAATTTTGATCAAATCCACCCCAGTTTCCCTTCCCTCCAATTCCTCCCTTATCCTCCCCATCATTTTTCCATCTCAACTTCATATGTGCTTTAAGAAAAACACACCCACCATTCATCTACATCCTCTGTCCAAAAAAGTCTTCCCACCCACTTACTTGGGAGTCTCTTGTCTACTTTAAATCCCTTTGTTTAAACAATGTAGATTCTGCATGTGAGAGACAATTCGAAGTATTTGTCTCTTGGAATCTGGCTTATTTTTACTTAACATAATTTCCATTCCAAATTTTCCTGCAAATAATGTAATTTTGTTCTCTTTGGCTGAACTAAGTGCCTCTGTGTATATATACATTTCTATGCATTCTTCTCTACATCTCTTTTATTTAACCTTTGGCCTGTAGTTGAATTTTTTTCTATAAAAATTCATAGGTGAATCCCTACTTGGTGGCATACATCTATAATCCCAGCAGAGGCAGAGGCAGGCAGATCTCTGAGTTGGATGTCAGTCTGGTCTAAGAGGGAGTTCCAGGACAGGCTCCAAAGCTACAGAGAGAAACTTTGTCTCAAAAAGAAATTCATAGACATTCAGGCCCCATTTTTACCCTGACATTGATTCCTTCAGATAAACACCCAGAGCTTTAGCAGGGTCAAACTGTAGCTCTGCTTTTTGCTCCTTTTTTAAAAAATTTTTCTTTGTAATATTAATTTTGTGGTTTTCTTTGTTGTTGGTTTTTTGTTTTGTTTTGTTTTGCTTTCAAGAGAAGATTTCTCTGTGTAGTCCTGAACAGGCTGGCAAAGAACTTAGGGATCCACCTGACTCTTCTGCCTCCCAAATGCTGGGATTAAAGGTGTGATATACCACACAGCTATTACAGTTTTTAATTAAAGTATTTAAATTTAATATTATTTATTTACATATTGGGTTTTTTGAGAAAGGGTTTTTTCTGCCTAGCCCTAGTTATCTAGGAACTTGTTTTGTAGACCAGGCTACCCTCAATCAGAATCTCCTGCTTCTGCTTCCACTGGCTGGGATTAAAGCTGTGTGATACTATGAACAGCTACCTACCTTGACTGAAAATGGATTCTTCTTGATCAGTGGGCAGCCACTTGAGATTTCTAAGTATCTAAATGTATCTTTCCAGTATAATGAAAACAGGAAACCACCATTTCCCTTGACTGATTAGGTTCCCCTTGATGAATGCAATGCCCCAAATGTCTCTGGAGGAAATCTGCCTCTCAGCCAGTCAAAAATCATCTAGGAATGTGAAGAACTATGAGACAATTAATGCAGATGGGATGTGAGATCATCACACTACCACTAAGACTGTCAATTGTTATTGTGAACTTAATGAAGAAACAAATCCGGAAATTCTCACTAAAAGGCTAAACAGCTGCTCCCTAATCATTGGAATAGATTCCACAAGGAATACCTTTCTGAGGCATCACCACAATGTGTTAAGGGTACTCAGGAGGAAACAGGAGGATCTGAATAAGTCTTCAGAATTGAGACATCAGAAAGATAATGAAAATATCCTCGGTACATCAGGGAATCCTAGAAATAACAATGTTCCAGGAAGCAACAACTCAGTAGATGCTGACGAGTCAAAAAATGTGGCATTGAAAGATGATCCTCAGAATTATAGTCTTATCAGTGTTGTTAGCTATTTTGGGAGTTCCCAAGATTCAGGTCATTATTTAAGCTATGTATATGATTTTCAAAAGCAAGCATGGCTCCTGTCAGGGATGTCCAAGTGTTTGAGATCCCAGAGGCCTTGACTCAGGAGAATTAGCTTCACATTGGATATTATTTTTAACATGCGTAAGGCCATATTGGAGTGGCTGCTGAAGAAGGCATCAGAGTGCTAGTCACTTGGAAGATCTAAAGAACAAAAGAAACTGGGTGGTGGTGGTACAGGTCTTTCATCCCAGCACTCAGGAGGCAGAGGCAGGCGGATCTCTGAGTTCAAGACTAGGCTCGTCTCTAGAGTGAGATTCAGGACAGGCACCAAAACAACATAGAGAAACTCTGTTTCAAAAACAAACAAACAAACAAATAAATTGAATATTTTTTAAAAAGAGCAAATGAAGAATGTGGATCTCTTCTCATCATTGCTTAATGGCTTTACACACTGCCTAGAAGAATCCCAAATTCTACTCATTTAGGTCAACTGAAAACTCAGTAAACAAAACAAACATCATATTAGGACAGAAACCCATACATCCACGATGCCATTTAATGTGTTTCTCTTCCATGTCTGTCTGTGTGACGGTGTTGGGTTTTCTGAAATGAGTTACAGGCAGTTGTGCCTTGCATATTTGTGTAGGGAATTGATCCAGAGCAGAGCCAGTGCTCTTATCCATAGAGCCTTCTCTCCAGCCCTAACACAATGGTTTTGTTTTTTGTTTTTTGTTTTTTTTAAAAAAGTCATTCATTACCAATACAACACAGCCAGGAACTGACTAAATGTCCCAATGTTAGCTTCCAACATCAAAATGGGTTCAGAACTAATGCCGATGGTCTTCAAGTTTTGAGATGCAGTATATAAAATGTCTCATTTTGTGGGTGTATATATGAATTGCTCATGTCATCTGGAGGATATTCATGATATTGTTTGCTTTCCCTAAATTCATGTATACCATTCTATTTTCAATTTATTAAAACCATTGTTTTCTGCATGTGTCCGTGACTATTGCTGATGAAATTATCTAACTGCCCACCAACTGGTTTTGTGCTTCCTTCTCAGAATTGCAGGGTATAGCATCAGGGTTGCATGGGAAATGAAATAGATAGAGTGGTAAATTTTGCAAATTCAAAAGCTCTCTAAGGGCTTAGTGGATAAAAACACCTGCCACCAAGGCTGATGACACCAGTCCTGCAAGTTGTTTTCTGACCTCTAGAGCTAGCACATGTGCATATATATGGGTAAACCATGAACAAAAAAATGCAAGTTTTTGAATCTCACTATGTAGCTCTCTCTGGCTTGGGACTCTCTATTTACATAAGGCTACTGTGAAATGTAGAGGTTTCCCGGCTTTGATACCTGAGTGTTGGTATTTAAATGTCTGGGCCACAATGCCTAGCACAATAACACTTTTAAGGCACTCTTTTAAAAAAAATTTGAAGTGCCTAATATACTTCTTATATTTAAATCCTGATATGAGCAAATGGAGGGGTTCAAGGGACAGGGGGTCTGAGACAGACAGTCCTTTGTGTGAGAGCCTCATAAATTAACACAAACAGCATGGTGGGGCTCTAAAGAGAACATTTCAGTTCATAAGACAGAACAAGGTTCCCCTTAGTTCCCAAGAGAAGGAAGAGACCTTGTGCCATGAAGCAGCAGGCTTCCTTAATACAAAGTACCAAAGCACCTATTAGTTTCAACCTGATTCCTGGGTAGCAAGGGGAAGGGAAAACCAGCTGGTGTTGCTGGCTATGAGGTATGTAGCCTGATCTGAGACACCCATACCACATCTATTTCAAATATAAAAACAATATTAGTACAGATCCACTCTCAAGGGCTGGGATGCTAGTTCTGTGGGTCAGAGCACTTGCTGTGCAAGCAGCAGGACCCGAGTTCAAATCCCCAGCACCCACAGAACAAACTCTTCATTGTCATGTGTGCCTGTGACTCAGCAATGGGAGGTAGGCGCAAGTAGATTCCACAGCTCACTAACCAACAAACAGAGCCTCAATGTGAAGTGTAAGTTTCAGATGTGGGACATTCACCAGAGAAAACTGCTGGGATGTTGTGCTAAGGTCTTGGGCCCTGCGAATGTAATTAATGAAGACCACAAATGTAATTAATATCGTGAGTGTAATTAATGAATATCACAAGTGCAATTAAGAAATAAATTTTAAAAAGTATAATATAATACAAAAAAAAGATAAAAGTTAGATTTTTTGGACCTACTCAAAAAAAGTATGTATACATATATATATATATATATATATATATATATATGTATATATATATGATAAAAAGGAAGATTGTTGAATCTACTTTTAGAAAGGAACTACTTGTCTTAAATAGGATAAGTAATGTAAAATTTTTGTCTGAATTTGTCAAATGTTAATGGACTAGACATTGTTAAAAGTAATTCTTGACTGTGTATATTGTTTATACTTTTCTAGTATTAGCTACAAGCTTTTTAAATTTTAGACAAAAAGGGGTAAATGTGGTGATATTGTGTTCCCCAGTATATTGTTCACTTTAATAAACTTATCTGGGGTCAGAGAACTGAGCAGCCACTAGATAGACATAGAGGCTAGAAAATGGTGACACACACACCTTTAATCCTAGCATTCTGGAGGGAGACATCTGTTTGCATCTCTGTGAGTTCAAAGTCACACTGGAAACAGCCAGGCATGGTGACACATGCCTTTAATCCCAGGAACTGATGGCAGGAAACAGAAAGGTATTTAAAGGGTGAGGACCAGGAACTACAGCCTGGTTAAGCTTTTAAGCTTTTAGCAGCAGTTCAGCTGAGATTCATTCTGGATGAGGACTCAGAGTCTTCCAGTTTGAGGAAATAGGACTGACTGAAAAGTTGGTGAGGTGAGGTTCAAAGTGGCCTGTTCTGTCTCTCTGATCTTTCAGCATTCACTCCCCCCACCCCCACGCCCACCCCCCTCCCGTACCCTCAAAAAAGAAAATAACGCTTTACATACCCAGGACCACTCAGGAATGTCACAGCTGTTGCTCACGATCCTGCTGTATGCCTCTAACTAAAGTGTCCATCTTGCTGCAGGCTGTCACCTAAAGAGTCCCACACAAATTTGTCGCTTAATTTAAAGTGTCCTAAAAAAAAGGCCATGCCCACATCTCACATCATCATCTCTTAGGAACAGGGATTGGGGAAAGAAAAAAGGGATGAGTGAGAAAGAAGATACAGAAAACAGAGGAGGCTGGAGAGATGCTCAGTGTTGAAGAGCACTTGCTATTCTTCCAGAGGAGACCTCGGGAGTCAGATGCATGTGGATCTCTGAGTTCCCTGCCACCCTAGTCTACAATGAGAGTTCCAGGACAGCCAAGGCTACACAGATAAACCTATCTAGAAGAAAAAAAAACAAAACAAAAACAGAGAGAATCATGGATCAGACAGATCAGGAAAAGATGTTTACCAAGTACACATCTAATTCAGAGCTAATACCCAAAATAAATAAAGAATCCAGAAAACTGGATATCAAGAAAGCAACCCAAATAAACACTGGGATACAGATTTAAACACAGAATTTGCAAAAGTGAAAACTCAAATGCCTGAGAAACACTTAAATATTAAATGTTCTTAGCCATCAGGGAAATGCAAATCAAAACAACACTGTCTCCAAAAACCAAAAATAATTAATAAATAGCACAAGATAGCTCATGCTGGAGAGGATGTGAGGGAACACTCCATTATTGGTGGAGGGATGGCAAACTTGTACAGCCTCTATGGAAAATCAGTGCAGTAGTTTTTAGGTAAATTGAAATTGATGGACCTCAAGATCAGCTGTACCACTCTTGGGCATATACCCAAAGGACACTTCATCCTACCACAGAGACACTTGCTCTAACATACACATCACTGCTCTATCCATAATAGCCAGAAAATGGAAAGGACCTGGAAGTTCCTCAACAGAAGAATGGATAACGAAAATGTAGTACTGCTGGGATGTGGTGGCACATGCCTTTAATTCCAGTATTCAGGAGGCAGAGAAAGATGGGTCTCTGAGTTCCAGCACAAGTTGGCCTACAGAGCTAGTTCCAGGACAGTCGGGGCTACACAGAAAACTCCATATCAAAAAACAATAAAATGAAAAAAAAAGAAAGAAAGAGAGAAAGAAAGAAAGAGAGAAAGGAAGGAAGGAAGGAAGGAAGGAAGGAAGGAAGGAAGGAAGGAAGGAAGGAAGGAAGGAAGAAGGAAGGAAGAGAGAAAGACGGGCTGGAAAGATGTCTCAGAGGTTAAGAGCACTGACTGCTCTTCCAGAGGTCCTGAGTTCAATTCCCAGCAACCACATGGTGGCTCACAACCACCTGTAATGAGATCTGGCGCCCTCTCCTGTATACATAATAAATAAATAAATAAATAAATAAATAAATAAATAAATAAATAAATAAATAAATCTTTAAAAAAGAAAGAAAGAAAGAGAGAGAGGAAGAAAGAAAGATAGATAGAAAATGTGGTATATTTACAAAATAAAGTTTTATTCAATTGTTAAAAAGAGAATGACATCATTGGGTAGTAATGGTGCTTGCTTTTAATCTCAGCTCTTCATAGTTTTTTGAAAACAGTAATATTGGGTTTTACCCTAGAACTCTGGGCTATGTATCTCTGGTTCTTGGTCACCAAAGCAGTGTTGGGTATGGTTGCCACTCAGAAGCCATGATGAATGAGATGTGGAGAAGAATGGGATGCGGAGAAGAACGGATGCCAAGATGAAGCCAAGGAGAATGGACAGCTGACTTCCAAAAACACCAACAATTTTCTGAATTTAAAATCCTGAATCATGACAGGACACTAGTGGAATTCTGATGTTTCTGGTACATGGACTACTCTCACCAAATGTGAGGTCAAACTGTAGTCGTTGTGTACATCCTACTTCACAAATGAGTCTGTCAGATATGCCAAACATATAGGCTGAAGATGATGGCCCAATGTTGCAAAGAAACCTCAGGTGACTGTCCAGGCAGCTGGCTCTTTCTGTCATCTCACAAATTTGAAATTTTGAAAGTCACTTGTTTGTACTTCCTGTTTTTTAGGTAATATTATTTCCTTCTTGGGTCTCTGAGGAAATTGAAGATTAGATCATTATAGTTACAGTACAGTTAGTTGAAGATTAGCTAGTTACAGTCCTCGTTATATTTAAAGATTACATAGTTACAGTTTTCCCTGTTAAGAATTTCAGAAAAAAAACTCACTAAAGAGGTATAAGTGTATAAATTTTAAAGACATTGTAAGATAGTTCTGTTAGTAATATAAGTTAGGATAGAAAGTGAATCAGGTACATTTTGGACTTACCAAAATAGCATAAATAATGGAATATATTCTCTGAGTTTGTCTAATGCAAATGGACTAGAAATTGTTTAAGTATTTATTGCTTGTATATATTGTATATAGTTATTGTACGTATTGTATATTGTCTTTTTATACTAGTTATAATGTTTTTTTTCTTTTTTCTTTTTATTAGAATAGAAAGGGGAAATATGGTGATATTTTATTTGTGCTGACTTTTATTTGTATGTTAATAAATAAAGTTGCATGGGAATCAGAGCTAAGAGCAAGCCATTAAGCAGAAGTCTGGGAGTGGTAGCACACACCCTAAATCTGATCCCAAGGCAGGCAGAGTCTCTGTGGGTTCAAGGACACAGACAGCATGGTGACACACGCCTTTAATCCCAGTACCAACCATAGAGACCTGGAGGTCTGTAAAGACAGGCAGTGACGAGGAGGTCATGTGGTTGGGTTTAGAACCAATCAGAAGGCAGACCAGAAAGGTATAAAAAGAGAGGGCACAGGAAGAAGGTCTCTGTCTCAGAGGAAGGACGGCAGTGAGTGGTAAGAATATGTGGTCTTAGCTCTTGGCTACTGCTCTTATCTCTAGGCTTTTACCTCTTTATTAGGCTTTTGTGTTTCTTATTTTAATAAGACTGTTTAGAATTTCTTCATTACATGCAAATGAGATTTTTGAGTGGCTGTTGAAAAAGGCACTGGAGTGCAAGTTAATTAGCACATCTAAAATGCAAAAGAAGAATACTGATCTTTTTTTTGTGATATATATTTTTTATTTTACAATATCATTCAGTTCTACATATCAGCCATGGGTTCCCCTATTCTCCCCCCTCCCACGCCCTCCCCTTACCCCCAGCCCACCCTCCATTCCCACCTCCTCCAGGACAAGTCCTCCCCCGAGGACTGTGATCAACTTGGTAGACTCAGTCCAGGGAGGTCCAGTCCCTTCCTCCCAGACTAAGCCAAGTGTCCCTGCATAAGTTCCAGGTTTCAGACAGCCAGCTCATGCAATGAGCACAGGACTTGGTCCCACTGCCTAGATGCCTCCCAAACTGATCAAGCCAATCAACTGTCTCACCTCTTCAGAGGGCCTGATCCAGCTGGGAGCCCCTCAGCCTTTGGTTCATAGTTCATGTGTTTCCATTCATTTGGCTATTTTTTTTCAATAATTGAGTAAAACTGAAATTTATTATATGCCACAGTCGTCCTAGGGACCTCCATGCTATATATATATAGCCTCTACGGTTCTATGGGTTGTGGTCTGATTGTTCTTTATTTTATATCTAGAATCCACCAATGAGTGAGTACATACCATAACTGTCTTTCTGGGTTTGGGTTACCTCACTCAGGATGATTTTTTCTAGTTCCATCCATTTGCCTGCAAATTTCATGCTTTCATTGTTTTTCTCTGCTGAGTAGTACTCCATTGTGTATATGTACCACATTTTTTTCATCCATTCTTCCGTTGATGGGCATCTAGGTTGTTTCCAGGTTCTGGCTATCACAAATAGTGCTGCTATGAACATAGCTGAGCATGTATCTTTATGGTATAAATCAACATTCCTTGGGTAGATGCCCAAGAGTGGGATGGCTGGGTCTTGAGGTAGTTCGATTCCTAATTTTCTGAGAAACCGCCATACTGATTTCCACAGTGGTTGTACAAGTTTACATTCCCACCAACAGTGGAGGAGTGTTCCCTTTGCTCCACATCCTCTCCAACATTGGTTGTCATTGGTGTTTTGATCGTAGCCATTCTAACAGGTGTAAGGTGGTATCTCAGAGTCGTTTTGATTTGCATTTCTCTGATGATTAAGGATGTTGAGCATTTCTTTAAATGTCTTTCAGCCATTTGTGATTCTTGTTTTGTGAATTCTCTGTTTAGCTCTTTAGCCCATTTTTTAATTGGACTGTTCAGTGCTTTGATGTCTAGTTTCTTGAGTTCTTTATATATTGTGGAGATCAATCCTCTGTCAGATGTGGGGTTGGTGAAGATCTTTTCCCAATCTGTTGGCTGTCTTTTTGTCTTATTGACTGTGTCTTTTGCCCTGCAAAAGCTTCTCAGTTTCGAGAGGTCCCATTTATTAATGGTTGTGCTCAGGGTCTGTGCTGTCAGTGTTTTATTTAGGAAATGGTCTCCAGTGCCAATGCGTTCAAGAGTGCTTCCTATTTTCTTTTCTATTAAGTTTAGTGTAACTGGATTTATGTTTAGGTCTTTGATCCACTTGGACTTGAGTTTTGTGCATGGTGACAGATATGGATCTATTTGTAATCTTTTACATATTGACATCCAGTTATGCCAGCACCATTTGTTGAAGATACTTTCTTTGTTCCATTGTATAGTTTTGGCTCCTTTGTCAAAAACCAGGTGTTCATATGTGCATGGATTAATGTCAGGGTCTTCAATTCTATTCCATTGGTCCGTATGTCGGTTTTTATACCAGTACCAAGCTGTTTTTATTACTATAGCTCTATAGTAGAGTTTGAGGTCTGGGATGGTGATGCCTCCAAGGGTTGCTTTATCGTATAGGATTCTTTTAGCTATCCTGGGTCTTTTGTTTTTCCATATAAAGTTGAGTATTTTTCTTTCCAAGTCTGTGAAGAATTGTGTTGGGATTTTGATGGGGATTGCATTGAATCTGTAGATTGCTTTTGGTAAGATTGCCATTTTTACTATGTTAATCCTACCTATCCATGAGCATGGGAGATCCTTCCATTTTCTGATATCTTCTTCAATTTCTTTCTTTAGAGGTTTAAAGTTCTTATCAAAAAGGTCTTTCACTTGTTTAGTTAGTGTTATCCCAAGGTATTTTATATTATTTGTGGCTATTGTAAAGGGTGATGTTTCTCTGACTTCTTTCTCAGCCCTTTTATTATTTGTGTATAGGAGGGCTACTGATTTTTTTGAGTTGATCTTATATCCTGCCACTTTACTGAAGGAGTTTATCAGCTGTAGAAGTTCCCTGGTAGAGTTTTTGGGGTCACTTATGTATACTATCATATCATCTGCAAATAGTGAAAGTTTGACTTCTTCCTTGCCAATTTGTATCCCTTTGATCTCCTTTTGTTGTCTTATTGCTCTAGCTAGAACTTCTAGTACTATATTGAATAAATATGGGGAGAGTGGACAGCCTTGTCTTGTTCCTGAATTTAGTGGTATCGCTTTTAGTTTCTCTCCCTTTAATTTGATGTTTGCTGTTGGCTTGCTATAAATTGCTTTTATTATGTTTAGAAATGTTCCTTGTATTCCTAATCTTTCTAAGACCTTTATCATGAAGGGGTGTTGGATTTTGTCAAAGGCTTTTTCAGCATCTAAGGAGATGATCATGTGGTTTTTTTCTTTCAGTTTGTTTATATGGTGTATTACATTGACTGATTTCCGTATGCTGAACCATCCTTGCATCCCTGGGATGAATCCTACTTGGTCGTGATGGATGATTGTTTTGATGTATTCTTGGATTCGGTTTGCCAATATTTTGTTGAGTATTTTTGCATCAATGTTCATGAGGGAGATTGGTCTGTAGTTCTCTTTCTTTGTTGCATCTTTGTGTGGTTTGGGTATCAGGGTAATTGTAGCCTCATAAAAAGAGTTTGGTAGTGTTCCTTCTGTTTCTATTGTGTGGAACACTTTGAAGAGGATTGGTATTAGTTCTTCTTTGAAAGTCTGGTAGAATTCTGCACTGAAACCATCTGGTCCTGGGGAATACTGATCTTTTTTCACAATTGCTTAATGGCTTTACATACTTCATAGAAGAATCCTAAATTCTGTCCATAACAAAGACTTACAGCTCAATTAAAAGTCAGCAAACAGGGGCTGGAGAGATGGCTCAGAGGTTAAGAGCACTGACTGCTCTTCCAGAGGTCCTGAGTTCAATTCCCAGCACCCACATGGTGGCTCACAGCCATCTGTAATGACATCTGGTGCCCTCTTCTGTATACATAATAAATAAATAAATCTTTAAAAAAAAACTCAGCAAACAAAAAACAAACAACAACATATTAGGACAGAATCTGAAATATTTAGAAGCAGAGTGTGCACCATTCTCTCCTCCAAGGTTATAGTGATGCTCTTTATGGTTCAGTGTTTGTTTGTTTTTGTTTCTTTGAGACAGTGTTTCTCTGTGTAGCCCTGGTTGTTCTGGAAGTCACGCCATAGAGCTGGCTGGCCTCAAACTCAGAGATTCACCTTCCTCTGCGTCCCAAATGCTGGGATCAAAGGTGTGTGATATGACCTCCCACCAATTATTTAAAATGAATTTATTGTTATTTACTGTGCACTACTGTTTTGCATGCGTGTATGTCTGTGTGAAGGTCTAGACTTAACTTCACAGGATCCATCCTAGGGTAAGGGCCACCATCTCAGACTTGACCTTAAATGTTTCATCTTAGGGAAAGGATCACCTTCTTAGACCACCTGCTGTGCTCAGTTCCAGGAAGAATCTCAGGAATGTGCCATGACACCTTGAACAGATACAGGGCATAAAAGTGAAACAGGATCCAGATACTCCTGCAGACACCCGGTCTCCAGTTTATACCAGAAAGAAACCATTAACAGAATGCAGATGCTCCTAGAGAACTGGAAGTGGACAGAGATCACCGGTGAGGCTGTGACATTTCTTCCCCAAGGTTCCAACTGGGTGATCCCCTGTCCTTCCTCCAAGGTCTGCATGCATTGAAGCCCCAGCCTCAGGAGAACCAGGGAGCAAGGCCCAGGCTTCAGAAGGGTGGGGGTGTCCAGCAACTTTACCTTAGTTGGTAGCAGACCTTGGAGGGGAGCCTCGGCACAATGTCAGAGCATCTGCTGGCCAAGGCTGGGGCTGCCGGGACACTAGAAGACATCTGTCACGATTATCAGTCTTCACTGGAAGACCTGACTTTCAATAGCAAACCGCACATCAATATGCTGACCATTGTAGCTGAGGAGAACCTGCCCTTCGCCAAGGAAATCGTCTCTGTCATTGAGGCCCAAATGGCCAAGGCTCCTTCCTCAGAGAAACTTCCTCTTATGTACCTTATGGATTCAATTGTGAAAAACGTTGGAAAAGAGTATGTCACTGCCTTTACTAAAAATCTAGTTGCAACATTTATTTGTGTGTTTGAAAAGGTGGATGGAAATACAAGAAAAAGATTATTTAAATTACGTTCCACATGGGACAAAATATTCCCCTTGAAGAAACTTTATGCCTTGGATGTCAGAGTCAATTCAATAGATCCTGCTTGGCCTATTAAACCTCTGCCGCCTAATGTGAAGACATGTAGCATGCACGTGAATCCAAATTTTTTAAATAAATCACCTGAGGAGCCTTCAGCACCTGGAACAGTGGTCAGCTCCCCCAGTATTTCCACCCCTCCAATTGTACCTGACATACCAAAGAATCTTACTCAAGAACAACTAATAAGGCAAGAGATACTTGAAAAACAAAAACAGTTGTTAGAACTTCAGCAGAAAAACCTGGAGCTTCAGAAGGAAAAAGATGAGCAAATGAAATCTTCTGAACACAGGCTGATTGGAAGTAGAAGTCAAATCATAAATGGCATTGTACAAAAACAGGACATGGTTACAGAAGATTTGGAAAAAGAGGGGACAAAACCAAGGAGATCAAGCACTCAAAAGAGATCAAAATCGAGGTCACCTAAGTCTTGGTCACCCAAAGGAAGGCAAAGAAGTATGTTTTCAACTTTGGCCTCCAAAGCTGGAAAGATGCAAGAGCCAGGACTTACACCGTCACATATGGAAGAGTTCCCAGCACCTTCTAGGGAAGAAAGAAATGTTAAGAGAAGTACTAAGCAGGATGTTCAAGTTCCCAGACTACTGAAAAACATGCATGAAAATCGGCCTCGAGAAACTGCAAGTAAACATTCTATGAAGTCAGATGCTGAGCCAAAAGAGAATATAGATAATTGGCAAAGCTCCAAGTCGGCCAAAAGATGGAAATCTGGTTGGGAAGAAAGTCAAAGCTTCCAACAGTGTGATGACCAGAGTAAAGCACCTCATCTAAGGCATAAGGAGAGCTGGTCAAGCACTAAAGGAATCTTGTCACCTGGAAGCCCAGAGCAGCCCCATGGACCAAGGGTAGATACCAATCTTCAGATTCCTAAAGAGATAAGTCTGGCAAGAAAGAGAGAATTCCTTCAAAGGACAAGTGAACGTTTAGCTTCTGGGGAAATTTCACATGATGAGTCCCTTGTTGTTGTGCATAGAATTCAACAGCTCTTTCAGTATCAACAAGGTGGAGGAGAGGAGCAGAGATCTCCATTCAATGATCATTTGCCACTTAATCGACCTAGATATGAAGATTCAGACAAACCATTTGTAGATGGCTCAGCATCAAGATTTTCTGCCCTTCATACAAATCAGTGGCTTACAGCTTTAACTGAAGAGGGGCCACTATTTGATGGGCCTGGTAGGCCATCTGTGAGGAGAGATGGCTCAGCCAAGATGATTTTTGAAGGACCTAACAAATTAAGCCCTAGAATTGATGGACCTCCTACACCGGGTTCTGTTCGGTTTGATGTGTCACCAGGACAAATGGGGGGAGGAGGCCCTATGAGATTAGAAGCACCACATGGTCAGTTAGGAGGTGGATGCCCTTTGAGATTTGAAGTTTCTCAAGGACCAGTAGCAACACCTCAGTGGTTTGAAAAGATAATTGTTCGACGAGGTGGAGGGGGAGGCAGCAGCTGCAGTTTACGATTTGAAAGTTCACCTAGTGTGAGTTTTCAGGGATCTACAGGTGGTTTGGGATTTGAAGGATTTGGGGGTAAGCCTTTGGGTGGTCTGAGATCTGAAGGTCCTCATGGACAGCCTGTGGGTAGTCTTAGATTTGAGGGGGATCATGGTCCATCAGGGGCAGCAATTAGGTTTGATGGGCCTCATGGTGAGCCAGGTGGTGCTATCAGATTTGAGGGCCCTTTGCTACAGCAAGGAGATGGAATGAAGTTTGAGGGAACCCAGGGTCAGTCTGTAGCTGGTCTGAGATTAGAAGGACATAATCAACCAGGTGGGAACCATATGTCTGAGGGACCACATGGCCAACCAGGTGTTGGGATCAGGTTTGAAGGACCTTTAGTAAAACAGGGAGGTGGAATGAGGTTTGAGGGTCCTGTACCAGGAGGTGGCCTGAGAATTGAATCACCTCTGGGTCAAGGTGGTTCAAGATTGGAAGGTTGTAACTCTTTAAGATTTGATGGACAGCCAGGTCAGCCATCACTTTTGCCAAGATTTGATGGAACACATGGCCAGCCAGGTTATAGATTTGAAAGAACTGTTCAGCCAGGTCCACAGAGATTTGCTGGGCCACCTGGACAGCAGGTTCAACTGAGATTTGATTGTGTACCTCAAAGATTTCATGGGCCACAACAGGAGCAAGCATCAAGATCTGACATTTTTATTGCTCTGCAAGGTCGCCAATATGACATTCATCCTTCACAAAGGCTTGAATCTTTCAACCAGATTGGTCCATATAATGACCCACCTGGCAAAGCTTTAAATGTTCCATCTCAAGGACTACAGTTCCAAAGACATGCACAAATATTTGATACACCTCAAGGACCAAATTTTAATGGACCTCATGGCTCTAGAAACCAGAATTTCCCAAATGCTCTTAACAGAGCTTCAGGACACTATTTTGATGAAAGGAATCTTCAGAGTTCTCAGTTGGGAAACTTGGGCAATTTACTTAGTCCAATGTCAGGAGGAGATATTCAGACATCTCAACAGGTTCTGATAGGTATTCCTCAGCCAGTAGCTTTTGGCCAAGGACAACAATTGTTACCATTTCATGCACAGAATGCTGGAACTTTTATTCAAAATCCTTCAGGAGGTCTTCCTGAAGCATATCCTGATCATCATCTCAGTGAGGTGGATGTAAATGAATTGTTTACAAAACTGCTAAAAACGGGAATTCTCAAATTGTCACAGCCTGATTCAGCTGTAACACAGGTAAATGAGGCTGATACTCAGCCTCCCCCTGAACAGGTGAAGGATCAGAATGAAGATCAAGATATTCCAGATCTCACTAATTTTAAAACTGAAGAATTGAAACAACGTTATGACAGTGTCATAAACCGGCTGTACACTGGGATTCAGTGTTCTTCTTGTGGAATGAGGTTTCAGACATCCCAGAGAGATGTTTATGCAGATCACTTGGACTGGCATTATCGGCAAAATAGAACTGAGAAAGATGTTAGCAGGAAAGTCACTCATAGGCATTGGTATTACAGTTTAACAGACTGGATAGAATTTGAAGAAATAGATGATCTCGAAGAATGTGGAAAAAGCCAGTTTTTTGAACAGGTTCATCAAGAGGTTGTCCTCAAAACTCAGGAGGCTGCTAAAGAAAAGGAGTTCCACAGTGTCCCTGCTGGACCAGCTGGAGCACTTCAGAGTTGTGAAATCTGTCAAGAACAATTTGAACAGTACTGGGATGGAGAGGAGGAGGAATGGCACTTAAAAAATGCTATTGGAGTAGACGGAAAGATTTACCATCCATCGTGTTATGCAGATGACCACAATACAGCTTCTTTTGATTGTACATCAAGTCCCATCAAGACTTCAGTTGAAAACCCTTGGAACATTATGTTGAACATTGTCAAAAATGAATTGCAAGAACCCTGTGAAAGTCTCAAAGTTAAGGAAGAGCAAATTGATGCCCCACCAGCTTGTTCAGAAGAAAGTATAGCAACACCCACTGACATTAAAACAGAAAATGATACAGTTGACTTGGTTTAAAAAAAATGTGAAAGTATGGTTTTGGTTTTGTAACAAAAGCTGCTGTTGGATCTAGAAGTTCAAGAATTTTTTATGTATTTGTAGACATCTATCTCTATAAATTGTCTAGCTGAGGCAGGGCCTTCAGCTATCACTTGGTTATAAATGGGTTTTAGTATTTGCATTTCCTACTGCCTGCACAGTTTCAGGTGCTTGTTGTGTGAAAGTTCTCTAGATGAGTGCAAATTTAACCAAATGAAATTGTCTGTGTAAAACTGTATGATTTTCACTTGTGAACTGCAAATTAAAATAAATATATTTGCTATAAAAGTAAACAGGTTATATAATGTGTACACAGAGGGCTGGATGGATTCCCAGGCAGTCCCTCGGCTGGCTTCTTCAGTCTCTGTGAGTTCATATGAGCTTTGATCATGTAGGGTTAGAAGGCCTGGTTTTCTTGGTGTCCTCCATCCCCTCTGGGTCTTACACCTTTTCCTGCTCCTCTTCCAAAATGTTCCCTGATCTCTGAGGGGACAGAATGTTAGGAAACATCACATTTAGGGCAGAGTGTTCCAAGATCTCTCAGTCTCTGTGTAATATCTGGCTGTGGGTCTCTATATTTGCTCCCATCTGAACAGGAGGAAGCTTCTCTAATGATGGCTGAGCAAGGCACTGATCTATGAGTACAGCAGAATGTCATTAGCAGTGAGTTTATCACTGTATCTTTCCTTTCTTTACAACAGTAATATGTGGCTTTACCCTAGGATTATGGACTATGTATCTCTGGTTCTTTGTCACCAAACAATGATGGCATGGCTTCTATCTCATGAAGGGGGACTTGAGTCAAATCAGTTATTGGTTGGCTACTCCCACAAGCTCTGTGCCCCCATTGTCCTAGCATATTTTGCAAACAGGACAGATTGTAGGTTAAAGGGTCTGTGGCTAGGCTGGGTTTATGATTCTCTTTTGATAGCAGCCAGAGTGCCTTCTTGTACCAAAGGTTTTGGAATGATGGGGTGAAGGCTCTGTGTAGGCACCAGCTTGACTCCTCCTTGTTCATTAGCTGTGTAGGTGTTGTCTTCAGCAATGTGGGCTTGCTGCCAGTTTGTCAAGAGCGAGCTATGGTCTTGGTAACAGCTTGGTTGTTTGGGGATTCCCATGGGACCCCGTGAACAACAACTCAATTAGATGTTACCCAGTCCCAGTACTGGAAGCTTCACTGGGTGACAAGTGATGGTCAGTTGGGGCTCTGTCTCCCTCATTAGTAGGCAATTTCATCTAGATTCCCTTCATATACGTATATATTCTAGGAAATTTCTCCTGTTAGATTTTCATACTAGTCCTCAAATTTTACCTGTCTCTCCCTATATCCTTCCCCACAACTCCCTCTCCCCTCCCTTTCCCACTCTATCCTCTCAAACCCCCCTTTCATCCATATCTATTTATTTTATTTCCCCTTCCTAAGGATATCTATTTATTCTCTCAGGCCCTTACTCTGGACCTACCCACTGTGATTCTGTGGATTGTAGCTTGGTTATCACTGACTTAAGAGGCAATATCCACATATAAGCAAATACTTCAATATTTGTATTTCAGTCTCTTGTTTACTCCCCCCCCCATGATTTTTTGCATATTCATCCATTTGCCTGCAAATTTCACCATATCTTTGTTTGTTTGTTTGTTTGTTTGTTTCTGTTTGTTTGTTTTTCTAGACAGGGTTTCTTTGTGTAGTACAGGATATCCTGGAACTTGTTTTATATACCAGGCTGGTCTTGAACTCACAGATCCTTCTGATTCTGCCTCTGAAGAGCTGAGATTAAAAGCAAGCACCACCACTGCCCAATGATGTCATTCTGTTTTTAACAACTGAGTAATACTTTATTTTGTAAATTTACCACTTTTTACTTTCTTTCATTTTATTGCTTTTTTTAGGAGGTTTTTTGCTTTTTGTGAGTTTTTTTTTGTTTTCTTTTGTTTTGTTTTTAATGTAACCCTGGCCATCCTGGAACGAGCTCTGTAGACCAACTTGGGTTGGCACTCAGAGATCCACCTATCTCTGCCTCCTCAGTACTGGGATTAAAGTCATGTGCCACCACACCCAGCAGTACCACATTTTCTTTATTTATTCTTCTGTTGAGGAACATCCGGGTCCTTTCCAGTTTCTGGCTGTTATGAATAGAGCAGTGATGAATGGGTTGAGCAAGTCTCTCTGTGGTAGCATGAAATGTCCTTTGGGTATATGCCCAAGAGTGATACAACTGATCTTGAGGTTCATCAATTTTAATTTTCTGAAAGAACCAATGTTGATTTCCAAGGAGGTTGTACAAGTTTGCCCTCTTTCCAGCAAAAAATGGACTGTTCCCTCACATCCTCACCAGCATGAGGAATCTTATGCACTTTTTTTCTTTCTTACTTGTTTTGTTTTGTTTTTGGAGACATGCTTTCTCTGTGTAACAGCTCTAGCTGTCCTGGAACTTGATTTGTGGACAAAGGAGGCCTTGAACTCACAGAGATCCAACTGCCTCGGCCTCTTGAGTGCTGGGATTAAAGGCATGGGACACAAGGCCAAGCATTGTTTTTGTTTTTTGAGTCAGGGTTTCTCTGTGAAGTCTTGGCTGTCCTTGAACCCACTTTGTAGACCAGGCTGGCCTTGAACTCTAAGATCTGCCTCTCTCTGCCTCCCAAGTGCAGGGACTAAAGGTGTGAACCAACACATGTCTTATCTTGTATTATTGACCATGGCCTTGCTAACAGGTATAAGGTATAAGAATCTCAGAGTTGTTTTGATTTGCATTTTCCTGATGGCTAAGAATATTTAATATTTAAGTGTTTCTCAGGCATTTGAGTTTCCACTTTTGCAAATTCTGTGTTTAAATCTATATCCCAGTGTATATTTGGGTTGTTTTCTTGATATCCAGTTTTCTGGATTCTTTATTTATTTTGGGTATTAGCCCTGAATTAGATGTGTACTTGGTAAACATCTCTTCCTGATCTATCTGATCCATGATTCTCTCAGTTTTTTTTTTTTTCAAGATAGGTTTATCTGTGTAGCCTTGGCTGTCCTGGAACTCTCGTTGTAGACTAGAGTGGCATGGAACTCAGAGATCTACATGCCTCTTCCTCTGAGTGATGGGATTAAAGGCATGGGCCACCACCCCTGGTTTTTCTCCATTTCTTAGGAGCAGTGCTTGCCTGGAACTCACTGAGTTCTGTGTCTGGACTGTACCTACTGAGTGATGGAATTAAAGGTGTAATCCACCATGCCCAATGTAGATTTTTTTCATCTTACACAACTCTGTGAGCACATGCCTTGTTCCTTCAAAAGGCATCAGATTCCTGAGAGCTGGAGATACCAACCTTTGTGAACCCCCACCCACCCTGCAAAGTGGCTGCTGGGACCCCAACACTGGTGTCCTCTGGTAGAGCAGCAAGTGCTCTGAAACGGTGAGCCATCTCTCCATCCTCTTTTTTGTATCTTCTTTCTCAATCATCCTTTTTTCTATCCCCAATCCCTGTTCTTAAGAGATGATGACATGGGCTGGGGGTAAGAGGAGGGTGTGGGAGGGGGGAGAATAAGGGAACCCATGGCTGACATGTAGAACTGAATGGTATTGTAAAATAAAATAAAAAAGAGATGATGACATGAAATGTAGGCATGGCCAATTTAGGACCCTTACATTAAGCTACACTTTGTGAGGGCCTCTTTAGGGAACAGCCTGCAGCAGGGTCACGTTTTCATTAGCAGTGTGCAGCAGGATTGTGAGCAACAGCTGGGACATTCCTCAGTGGGTCTGGGTAAGTAAAGAGTTATTCCCTTCGAGTTGTGTTACTAAGTGTATGTAGTGGATATAAGAAAGTGCACCTGGAGTAGATTCCCTGGGACTCCTGGAATGAAATGTTGGAAGAAGTGACCAGGAAAGATCAAAATTAGGAGGGCTAATGGGGGCGGGGGCTTCAATGCAGTTCCTTTGGTAGAGATCTGCCCCGAATGCTTGAAGTCCTTGTCTTGATCCCCAGCCACACACAAACTGAGCATCATGGAATAATCCCATAACTCCAGCACCTCAAAGGTGGTGGACATCAAGGATGAGGAGTTTGGGGTCATTCTTTACTACATAGTGAAGCTGAGGCTATCATGAGCTATATGATACCCTTTCTCAGAAAAAGAAAAAATTTTGATTAGTATGTAATTGTAGAAAGTAATGGGCTTTATTAAGACATTTCGTAGAGGCATACAATGCACACAGGTCATTTTTGCCCCGTTCATCTCTTTACTGTTTGAGAACCTCAGACAAGCATGTAACAATTTTGATCAAATCCACCCCAGTTTCCATTCCCTCCAGTTCCTCCCCTATCCTCACCATCATTTTTCCATCTCAACTTCATATGTGCTTTAAGAAAAACACACCCACCATTCATCTACATCCTCTGTCCCAAAAAGTCTTCCCACCCTCTTACTTGGGGGTCTGCTGTCTACTTTAAATCCCTTTGTAAAAAAAAATTTAGATTCTGCACGTGAGAGAGAATATGAAATATTTGTCTCTTGGAATCTGGCTTAATTTTACTTAACATAATTTCCATTCCAAATTGTCCTGCAAATAATGTAATTTTGTGCTTTTTTGGCTGAACTAAGCACCTTGGTGTATATGTACATTTCTATGCATTCTTCTCTACATCTCTTTTATTTAACCATTAGCCTATAGTTGAATTGTTTTCTATAAAAATTCATAGGTGAATCCCTACTTGGTGGCATACATCTTTAATCTTGGCAGAGGCAGAGGCAGAGGCAGAGGCAGGCAGATCTCTGAGTTTGAGGCCAGCCTGGTCTAAGAGGGAGTTCCAGAACAGGCTCCAAAGCTACAGAGAGAAACTTTGTCTCAAAAAAAAATTCATAGGCATTCAGGCCCCATTTTTACCCTGACATTGATTCCTTCAGATAAACACCCAGAGCTATAGCAGGGTCAAACTGTAGCTCTGTTCTTTGTTCCTTTTTTTTTTTTAATTTTTCTTTGTAATATTAATTTTGTGGTTTTCTTTGTTGTTGGTTTTTTGTTTTGTTTTGTTTTGTTTTTCAAGAGAAGATTTCTCTGTGTAGCCCTGACTGTCCTGGAACTCCATTTGTAGAACAGGCTGGCTAGGAACTCAGGGATCCTCCTGACTCTTCTGCCTCCCAAATCCTGGGATTAAAGGTGTGATATACCACCCAGCTATTACAGTTTTTAATTAAAGTATTTAAATTTAATATTATTTATTTATGTATTGGGTTTTTTGAGACAGGGTTTCTCTGCCTAGCCCTAGTTGTCTAAGAACTTGTTCTGTAGACCAGGCTACCCTCAGTCAGATCCTCCTGCTTCTGCTTCCACTGGCTGGGATTAAAGCTGTGTGATACTGTGAGCAGCTACCTCCCTCTGTGCTTTTGACTGGTATTTTCCTAACGATTAGAGATGTTAAATACTTGTCATGTATTTATTGGTAATTTGTATTTCTTTTTCTGACTGGTGAATGCTTTTGCTTATTCAATGATTGGTTACTCAGTTCTGTTTTTTGTTGTTGCTGTTTGTTTTTGAGATCTTTATATATTCAGGATGATGTTGATCTCTTGTCAGAGAAAAAGCTGGCAATGATTTTTCTCCCATTCTCTAGGCTTTCTCTTCCCTCCTATGAGTGTTCTTTCTGCTGTTCAGAAGCTTTTGAATTTGAGCAGTTTGATTCTTCGGTTCTTACAGGTAAATCATGAGTCATTAGAATCATATTCTGATTCTAATGGGGGCATGATCCGGGTCTCATGGAGTCTTTCTTCAAACTCTTGGCTCTGTAGTGGAGGAAAACCTTGAAATTCTGATCCTCCTGCCTCCACTTCTTCAGAGTTAAATGATGTGTGTATACTACTAAGTAACATTGATGAGGTGCTGGGGATCAAACCCAGGTCTTTGTTCATGGTGTGCAAGACTGACTGATACTGTAGCTCCTGTTGTGTTTGTAAGACAGGGCTTCTCTGTGTAACACCCCAGGTGTCCTGGAACTCACCTTTGTAGATCAGGCTGTCCTCAAAGTCAACCTTAGACTTACAGAGATCCCCCAGAAGTTGCTCTGCAGCCAATGAAAGCTTTAAATTTGTTTTCTTTTTTCCCAACATAACATTTTAATTGG
Source organism: Peromyscus maniculatus bairdii (assembly GCF_049852395.1). Classification (NCBI taxonomy): domain Eukaryota; kingdom Metazoa; phylum Chordata; class Mammalia; order Rodentia; family Cricetidae; genus Peromyscus; species Peromyscus maniculatus. The sequence goes on along the minus strand of NC_134852.1, from coordinate 15,397,651 downwards.
TTATTTGGAGATTCACATAATTCATTCTGATTATATTCACTTCCTCCACTGCCTAATGACCTAGCCCAAAGAAAAGATAAGGAGGAAAAAAATCAAGACAATTTGTCAATATATTTACTGGAGCATAGTCAAACTCCCAGTGTCCAGTCTCTTAAAGAAAACAGTCTTTCCAAACCCCCACCAGAAGTCATTAACAGTGAAGAGTTACACTTCAGGATCCCTATTCCAATTTTAAGAGTTCTCTTCAATGACTTCCTGTTAGTTATTATTCTGCTCTGTGTTATTCACTAGGCAGCACTGTTTACCATGCAAGAAAATCCACCAGTTAGGACAAAACCCATATAAGGGTTTTTAGGGGAAGGAAACAGAATGGGGTGCTTAGGCCCATGGGAAATGATTGTGCAGGAAGAAAGAGAAGGGGTAAGATGGAACTGGCTTTTTATAGGTTCCTGCCCGACACCCCCATTGCACAAGTACATATGGGTTTAAGCAGCTATGCCCCGCCTGCACATAGATTATATGATCATGCTACATGGAAATTATGAGACCAAGAATCACAGGTATCAGGTAGGAAGTAAGGCACCCAGAATGACTAAGAGTCTCACTAGAAATTCTACCACTCCCTGTCTACTCTGTTTTTTTGGGGGGGGTGGTGGTGGTGAGAGGGGTGGGAGCGAGGTTCCCTTAGAAGCCTTCTGTGTTTCTTATTTTCAGCTGTGGGTCTGCAGTCATCAATACCACTGCAAAAGAAGCTTTCTAGCCCCTCCCCCTCTTTGTGAGCCTGCCTCTGCCTTTGCCCACTTGGTTTGGAATTGTGGACTTCATGCCTTAGCCTCACAAGTAGTTGAGATTACAGGCCTGAACCCTAGGTCCAGATATATTTTTGTTTTCATTTGATTTTAGAAATGATTTTTAGTTTTATTTTTTTAATTTTAATTTATTTGTATAGTTGTTTTTTCTTCATGATTTTGCATCTGCCCTGGTAGATTACACTGTTTGTTTTTTCTGATAATTCCTTACTATTCGTTCCTTTTTCATTTCAGAATTTGGAATGTATATGAAAATGTCACCTGTATGGTTTTCTTTTTTGTAGAAAGGGTTTTGCTGAGTAGCCCTGGCTATCCTGGAACTCACTATGTAGACAGGTTGGCCTGGAATTCAGAAAGCTGCATGCCTCTGCTTCGGTGCTGAGTGCTGGGATTAAAGGCTTGCACCACCACCACCTGGTAGAAATCTGTGACTTTACCAGGAGCTGCCAATGTAAGGACTGCCTACAGTCTCAGTGTTTGAAGGGACTTTGGACTCCTTATTATTACATTTACTTGGTGTGTGTGTGTGTCTAACACACATGGGTGTTGTCATCAGAAGACCAAAGCCAACCTGACCTAGAAAAAGCCTCATTGAGACTAAATTTCCAGGTGATGGTAGGTTGTAACAAGTTAATGAATAGAACTAACTGTCACAATTAAATATTGAGATGGCAAAAGACAAAGCAAATTAATTCTGAATGTGTCTTCCAAAGAATGTGCACAGCTTCAAGGGCTCAATAGTTAAAGTGTGTATTGTGCTTTTTCTTTCATGTTTTTAGATTACAGGGGTTGTCTTTGAAGAAAGAATGTCTCCATTTTTCCCTGGCTCTTTACAGCTTTTTACAGGCTTTCCCTGTAAAGCCTTCAGGGAAAGCACCAGAGCTGGCTCTGCAACATGGGACTCACAACCATCAAAGAAGGTAATTAAAGTTCTCTTTAAATGGACTTAGGTGTTTGGGAAACTCAGTCTTCTCACCCAAGGGGTCACAACTGTAGGTGAGAGTGAAAGTTAACATGGGTTCTGCTCAGTCCTCTGAGACCTAGCATTTTGTACAATTATTGAGAGATTTGTTAAGATCTAAAGGAACAAAACATTCAGAGCAACAACTCTACAACTTCATATGCTTAGCCCATGGAAAGGGAGATAAACTAACTCCATGTTGAACATTGTATAAGCTGGAGTATAGTAATGTATTGCTTGGGACTTGTCAGGAGGAAAAAAGGGAAAAAGGGAGAGAGAGAGAGAGAGAGAGAGAGAGAGAGAGAGAGAGAGAGAGAGAGAGAGAGAGAGAATAATTTCTCTGTAACACATCTTCACAGGTCTTGTCTGGGTAGGCTAAAGGAGACTCCAGCAATCAGGTTTCCCCATGGTCACAGAATCATACTGGGGCTCTCACCCTCATGAGTGACCTGGCTGGCACTCAAAGCCCTCCAGGCTGCAGCTTTTAGGGATGCCAGGGTCTTGAGAAACAGAGAGTTCCAAGGAATGACTTGTGGAACTCCAACACTGTCACATGATCTAGCTTGACAGCTCAGAACTTGGGTTATTTGTTTGTTTGCTTGCTTGCTTGATTTGTGTTTAAATGTTTTTTTTTTCTCATTGCAGAAATGTCTCAAAATTAAAACTCGCTTTATGGAGAATATTTTTTGTTTTTCCTTCATGGTGGGAAAAACTCATTATCAATGATCCCTTCAGGGAAGAAAAAATTAAAACAAGTCCAACTTATAGTATAGAAACAATTGCAATCAGGGAATAAAGTACTAAGACAATGTAGTTTAAATTTCTAGAGGTATTAGTCATGTATTATATGGAGGATGTTACCTTCTTCTGATCATCTAATTAATGCTTAAATAAATGCTTAACTTTTATGGTAAGAGCAAAATTTAAAATTTGGGGGTCATATAGGAACTGTTTATCACTACTAGAGACCTCTCTGTATTTTTTAAGTTGCTTTCTGAAAGCTCTCAATTAAATTTTACAACAAAATGTAACATTTAAAACAGAGCAGGCTATTAATTTATCAAATAATGTGATTGCTAAAGTGGTAACTCACAATAATCCCTTACTGATAAGGAGCCTATAGAACTTATTGTGCCTCTAAATAAAATACAGGTCAATTATTTCTTTCACACCTACAATAACATTAGCTTGTTAGTTGGATTCTAGAGATAAATATCCACAATTTTCCCTCTTAAGATTTTTAAAGATAGATTCTGTGTAATACCTAAAAGTACATCTAAAAATCCACACATTTAGGATATAAAAATTTTTTAGCAACCTGGTGGTGGTGGTGCATGCCTTTAATTAAGGCAGGGGAATCTCTGTGAGTTTGAAGCCAGTCTGGCCTACAGGGAGTTCCAGCACAGTCAGGGCAACACAGAGAAACCCTCTCTGGAAAAATAGAGATTGCACTTAATGTTTTTAGAAATGACTTAGAAAAGGACAAGAATATGTATGCTGTACACAAATTCCACATGCTCCTCAAGATTGTACCCATCCCAGGTGATAGAGCTTAGAAGTCATACTTGCTAGAATCAATCAGCTTTAATTAGATGCTTTTCAGCCATTAAATATTTTTACAGACTTTGCTCTTTATTTAAATTTGGTGAGAGTTTATTGGATCGATTTAGAAGAATCAGAGTCGTCCGATTATAAATGGACAGCTTTGGATTCCCAGTTTGCACACCCTCACCCAAAATAGCTACCCTGAAAGACATTATGGCTCAATATTAACTGATGTTATGTATAAATTAGCACATAGAGAATAGAGGAATCTCTCTGTTCAATATACTCCTTATATCAAGATTTATAAGATCATTGGGTATGGTTAAAAAGTCTGTAAAGTCTCCTGTTATAGTTTTTTTTTAATTTAACTTAAAACTTGTAACAAAAGGCTGAAGAGAAAATGAGCTACATATATGTGATTTTAATTTGCTATAGCATATATATATGATTATATAACACATATCTATGATTCAAGTCTTGTGTAAAAAATTAGATCTGCTATAACATATAATAAGTGTGAGGGGCTCAGGGCTGAGTGGGGGCGGTGTAGATGATAAGGGAGGGAACAGGGCAGGGCCGGGGCTGCATGCTGGGGTTGACACGGGCTTGCCATCCTAATGGGATTTCTCATGATTCGCCGCCACAAGACCACCATCTTCACGGAAGCCAAGGAGTCGAGTACCGTGTTCCAGCTAAAGCGTGTTGTCCAAGGCATCCTCCAGCGGCCTCCAGAAGAGCAGAGGCTGTACAAGGATGACCAGCTCCTTGATGACAGAAAAACTCTGGGAGACTGTGGCTTCACTAGCCAGACAGCACGAATACAGGCCCCAGCCACAGTGGGCCTGGCCTTTGGTGCAGATGATGCCTGTGAAGCCCTGCACATTGAGCCCTTCTCCATCCCTCTGGAGCTTCAACAAATGGTCTGTGTGGTGATGGCTTGTGGTAAAGTCCTGGCTGTGAGAGTGTTAGGACCTGAGTTTGAATCCCCAGGACTCAGGTATAAACTGACATGGCAGAGACACTTCTGTAATGTCAGCCAAGCAGAGACTGGAGAATTCCCAAAGGCTCGTGGACCAGCTAGTCAGTTGTATTCAGGAGTGAATGAGAGACCTGGTCTCCAACACAGTCAAAGGGTGAAATGAGGCTGAACCTCCAAATGTCCTGTGACCTCCGCCAGGCATGCCATGACATGAACACGCTCACGTTCACACTCACAGACATTACATCAAACAGACATAGACACAGACACACACAAGCAAAGCAATAAAGCAATCACAAAATTAGGCACCACACTCCACTCTTGCTTCATCCTAATCCTGACTCACATAGGATACCCCAACAGTGAAAAGTGGACCAGAAACAAACCTGCTCAACCTAGAAAAGGTCCTTGTCTATTTCAGACTTCAGGCCATCACCCCTCTCCTCAGTCCCAAAGCCCTCCTCACCCACAGAGGCCAGGTTGCTGTAGTTCTCCAACATCACATCCTAATACATGTGTCTGTGCTCAGGGTTCAAACCCTGCCACTCCACTGTGGTGAAGTTCACGGTGATGTCCTCAAACGTCACTCTCCCTGTAATAGCAAATATCCATCTGTAGGAATCCATCACTGAAGGCAGGTGTGGTGCCTAATGCCTAGAAACTCAGTGTTCAGAAGGCTGGGAAGGAGGATTGCTGTGAGTGAGAAGCCAAACAGGGCTAGATATGAAGTTCCAGTGCAGTGTGAGACCCTGTCTCAAAGTGATAACAAGGCTGGGCTTGTGGTGGGTGCACACCTTTAATCCCAGCACTCGGGAGGCAGAAGCAGGAGGACCTTTGTGAGGTTGAGGCCAGCCTGGGAATCTATATTGTGAGGTTCAGGTCATCCAGGACTAGTCATGGAGAACCTGTCTCAAAAAACAAAAACTGAAACAAAAAAAACCCTCAAAACTAACAAAAACTCTTAACAAAAAGATTCCAATGGATTCTAAAGACTAGAAATATAAAATTGTGTTCTATGGCCTTGTGAGTAGAGATCACTGAATACTATACTCTTGCAGAAAACAAATTGAACCTTTAAATATTATGCAATCTAATCAAAACCCTGAGGCTAATCAATGCATCCATCTTACTGAGTCATGGTAAAAGAAAAGACTCCAGGAACTTCATGTTTCAATGTTACATCTGGGGATGAAGTCTAGACAAGATGGGTGCTTTCAGGGAACTAAACGTGTTCACCTTGTCTGGACATGCTGGTATATTTACTCATGCCCACAATAATAGTTTTCCTGTCTTTTTAACATGTTCATGTATATTCAGGGCTTATTACAGAGAGGAATATGTACATTAAAGAATAAGGAGATATAAGCCAGGGTAATGGTGGTGCATGCCTTTATTCCTAGCACTTGGGAGGCAGCCACAGGCAGCTCTGCCAATTTAAGGCTAACCTGGTCTACAGAGCCTATTCCATCCAGGACAGCCTACATAGAGAAAGCATTTCTCAAAAAAAAAAAAAAAACAAAGAAACAAACAAAAAGAGAATATCCCTTCCTGCCAGGATAGTTGTAAAAGTTTAGGTCTGACCAAAGTCATCTCCTGCCCTCTTCTCCACAGTAGTTTTGGAGGTGGTCTCATTCTTAGCCTGTGGAGGGGAGAGTATTTGACATTGGATATAACTGTCACATCTTCTCTTCATACAAGGGTTTGATCAATTGCAATTCCCAAACTCAAGGCAGAGAAGTGCTGGTTCCTTCTCAGATGTCCACTTGCATGCTCTGCCAGTCTTAAGAATCTCTTTTTGCAACAGGGTGTGGTCATGCCTAAGACCTGTTTTTACATTGTCAGTTGTTGGATCTGTAGATCTCAAGGCTTCCCTCTGCTCTGCTTGAGGCCTCGCTGAGGATAAATCTGTCTGTTCCCTAAAACTTTCCTATCTGTTCTACCTTAGGATCTTTAGTTTTATTTAGGAATTCTAAGTTCAGGGTCCAGATTGATGGCTGTTAAGGTCCAGCACCTAAATGTGGCTCACAACCCTCTCTGGCTATGATTCCAATGCATCTACCCCATCTTGTGGTCACTGTGGGCACTGCATGCACTTTGTGCAGAGACAGAAGCACACAAAAAACCACAAAGGTGAAATAAATAATTGCATTTCCTGATGACAAAGGATGTTGAACAATTCCTTAAGTGTATCTTGGCCATTTGAGATTCTTCTGTTGAGAAGTCTAAGTTTAGATCTGCACCCAGTTTTTTAATTGGATAATTGGGTATTTTGAACCACTGTGCTCAACTAATCTCTTCTTTCGCCTACCACCCTCACTTAATTTTGCCCCATATTTTATACATTACCAGGCTTTTAGTATGTTTTCTACCCTCAAAATGTTAACTTATGTATATGTTCTTACACAGTATGTTACTGGGAATTGTATTAGCTCTTTAAATTAGCCACAAAGCTGTGTTGTGCCTTTTTGATGGTGGAAGTGGGCAGTGCTATAATGTAGAGGTGTTTTGTCTGCATACCACAAAACCAGAAGAGGGCATTTGATCCTCTGTATCTGGAGTTACAGAGAATGGAAACCACCACGTGGATTCTGGGAAGAGAACCTTGGTCCTCTGAAAGTGTAGCAAGTGATCTTAACCCTTTCTGCAGCCCAAATAAGGAATTTGGAAAATATCCTTTGTGTGGTGTTTTCACCTGTGAGCTTGCACATGTGAAGGCCAGAGGACATGGGGTGTTTTCTATCACTACCCACATGTTTCCTTTTCAAAATACAATCTAACTGTGAACAGGGCCCCAGACCTTAGCACATTGGTCCAGCAGTTTTCTCTGGTGAATGTCCCACACCTGAACCTTACACTTCCCATTGTGGCCATGTCGAATGGTTAGTGAGCTGTGGAATCCACCCTTGTCTACTCCCCAGTGCTGAGTCACAGGCACACACAGCCATGAGGAGCTTGTTATGTGGGTGCTGGGGATTTGAACTCAGGTACTCCTGCCGACAGAGCAAGTGCGCTGACCTGCTGAACTATCTCCCCAGCCCCTTTAGAGGATCAGTACTATGTTTTTGTGTGTCTGAAACAGATGTGGTGTGGGTATCTCAGATCAGGCTGCACCCCTCATAGCCAGCAACCCCAGCTGGTTTCCCTTTCCCCTTGCTACCCAGGAATCAGGTTAACAGGTTGAAAACAAGTCTGTCCTTTGGGCTATGTATTAAGGAAGTCTGCTGCTTCATGGCACAGGATCTCTTCCTACTCCTGGGAACTAAGGGGAACCTTGCTTTGTCTTATGAACTAAAATGTTCTCTTTAGAACCCCACCATGCAGTTTGTGCTAATATAGGAGGCTCTCACCTAAAGGACTGTCTGTCTCAGACCCCCTGTCCCTTGAACCCCTCCATTTTCTCATATCATCAGGATTTGAATATAGCAAGTATATTTGACACTTCAAAGTTTATTAAAAGTGCTTTTAAAATGTTATTATGCTCGGCATTGTGGTCCAGACATTTAAAAACCAGGGCTCAGTTGGCAAAGCCAGGAGACATCCGTGTTATAGAACACAAGATCTAAATAGAGTTCTAAGCCAGAGAAAATTACATAGTGAGATTCAAAAACGTATTAGATTTTCACTCATTGATTTACACATATATGTGCACACGTGCTGGCTCCTCTAGAGTCAGAGGACAGCTTGCAGGACTGGTGGCGGGTGTTTGCATCCACAGAGCCCTTATGGAGCTTGTGAATTTGCACATTTTAACACACTCTCTATTTCATTTCCTGTGCAACCCAGAAGCTATGCCCTGCAATTCTGAGAAGGAAACACAAAACCAGTTGGTGGGCAGCTCCGTACTTTCATCAGCAATGAGTCATGAGCACATATACAAAACAATAGGTTTTCTTTTAAATAAATTGACAATAGAATGGTATACATTAAGTGATGGAGAGCAACCAATATCATGAAAATCTCCAGATCACATGAGTAAATCATATATACACTGATGAAATAAGACATTTTATACACCACTTCTCAAACATTTAAGTCCATCAGTACTTGTTTTGAACCCATTATGATGTAGGATACTAACACGGGGACATTTAGTCAGTTCCTTGCTGTGTTGTGTTGGTACAGAATGACATCTAAAAAACCATTGTGTTAGGTCTGGAGAAAAAGGCTCAGTGGGTAAGAGCACTGGCTGCTTTTCCAGAGGGTCTGGGTTCAATTCCCAGCACCCATATGCAGTTCACAACTGCCTTTACCTCCTGTTTCAGGAAACCCAACACCTTCACACAGACATACATGCAGGAAAAACACATTAAATAAAAGTAAATATTTTTTAAAATATTCTCCCATAGATGGTAGCAGATGGAAGGCAAAAGAAGTTATATCTCTGAGTTTGGGGCCAGCCTGCTCTACAGAGTGACTTCTAGAACACCCACAACCACACAGAGAAATAGTCTCAAAACACCAAAAATAAGCAAAACAAAAAAATGTAAAAAGCATCACTATAGTCTTGTAGGAGAAAATGGTATATAGCCTGCATCACGAATGTATGGGTTTTGGTCCTAATATGTTGTTTGTTTTGTTTTGCTTGCTGAGTTTTCAATTGACCTAAATGAGTGTTAAAAATGGATTCTTCTAGGACGTGTGTACAGCCAATAAGCAATGGTGAGAAAAGATCCATAATTCTTCTTTTGCTCTTTAGATGTTCTATGTAACTAGTACTCTGATGCCTTTTTCAACAGCCACTCAAATATCTCCTTATGCATGTAAAAACAAATGTATCCGTTGTGAAGATGAATCTTCTGAATCAAAGCCTCTGGAATCTCGAACACTCGGACATCATTGTACAGGAGCCATGCTTGCTTTTGAAAATCATACACATTGCTTACATAATGACCTGAATAATGGGACCTCCCAAAATGGCTGACAAGACTGACAAGTCTGTAATTCTGAGGATCATCTCTCAATACCACATTTTTTGACTCATCAACAGCATCTACTGTGTTGTTGCTTCCTGGAACATTGTTATTTCTAGGATTCTCTGATGTACCAAGGGAATCTTCATTATCTTTCTGATCTCTCAATTTTGAAGACTTATTCACATCCTTCTCTGTGTCCTCCTGAGTACCCTCAACACTTGGAGGTGATGCCTGAGGAAGGAATTCCTTGTGGAATCTATTCCTATAATTAGAGAGCACCTGTTTTGCCATATTTTGAGATCCTTCAAGAATCTTTCCTTCATTAAGATCACAATCATTGACAACCTTAGTGTTAGTGTGATGATCTGACATTCCATCTGCATTAATTTTCTCATAGTTCTTCACATTACTAGATGGTATTGACTGGCTGAGAGGCATCATCCCTTCAGGGACATTTGGGACATCACGGTCATCAAGTGGGACCTTATCAGTCAAGGGAAATGGTGGTTTCCTGTTTTCATTGTAGTGGGAAGATACATTTAGATACTTAGAAATCTCAACTGGTTGATGACTCTTCACCAACAACCCATTAGCGGTCTAGTGGTAGCGTTTCAGATGAACAATGAGGACTCTGGGGAGCCTCTTCAAAGTGTACTTGAGAACAGAATTCTTGTTCTTGCACTTCGCACAATTATGCTCAATTTTTACTGGTGTAAAGAAAAGATCAAGGGACTTTTGGATAGATAGAGGCTCTTCTCTTGTCCCTTGGTGCAGATCAACAGAGAGGTAATTACTCACTTCAGTGTTCAGAGTAGCCTCACCACAGGCTTCACAAACAATGGAGCTCTGCAGCTCTAATTCAAAATTAGCACTGACAGGACAAACAAACCTTTTGGGGGTGGCAGTCTCAGCATATGTTGATGGAGATGACCTCTCAGCTTCATTATCCTTCTCAGTGATCCACATGGCATTTAGTTTTTCCATATTCACTTTCATCTGGTCTAAACAGTGACTGAGAAATTCAAGGGCATCATTCTCTTCATTACCCAAGAATGTGTTTGCAACCATAGAAATGGATTTCTTCACATCCCTGAGTAACATTCCTTTGATCACCATATTCTGGATATCTTTCCGGACAAGCAGATGGCTTAAGGGCTTGATAAGATTATCATTCGAAACTTTCTCCCATGGGATACCTTGTGTGAGCAAATCCATTGCAAACGTTGGAATCCCAAAAATAGATTGTAAAATGGAATTCATGTAACACGTGTTTCCCAAATTGGGGAAGCCTTCAGGTTTCAGTTCCTTTATATAAATGCCTTGAGAAGGATGGACTTCATTATGTGTGTATGTTTTGGTCTCCTGTCTAAACTTTGATCCACTTTCATCAGACCATATTTGTGTTGGAAGAACAATGACATATAGGGTAGGACCCAAACGGGTGTTGGGGTTGAATGAATGTTCCAGTTTCCCAATGTTATGCTTCTCCTGATCTCTTAAAGCCACTGGTTTCTCTCCTTCGATTCTTTTATTCCTGGAGTTATAGGTTTTGGATTTCTTTTCTGATTCAGGATTATTTTCTTCAAGAATGTCCTCATTCACTTCTACAGTGGATGTTGATTTTCTCTTCCTGTTTTTGCTCTGTGTTTCTCCACTCTTTTTTCAACATGACTGCTGCTGGAGTTTGGCTCTGAAACTGGCATCTTCATGGGCAGTGGTGTCCCACTTTCTTCTGTAGTATTCAAGGATCCACAAACTCGCTCCTGGTGTTTCCTGCAACATGGATCACTGCTTTCAGGAATATGCTGATTACTCTTGGGTTCCTCGAGTTGTTGGGATTCAGATATATGAAAAGAATCCAGGCAATTCTTCAACCTTTCAACATCTGTGGAAGATAACTTGTCAATGAGTAAGGAAGTGTCATCTTTCAGAGTTAAATGCAGATGATGCTCTCCTGTCTCACAACAACTAACCATTACACCTGCAACATTATCACCCAGCTGAAAAACCCTGCTCCTTCCTTCCAACTTCAAGGAAACCACCAGATTAACCTTTTGTTTTCTTTCTACTATTTGGATGACTGCTTCTTTCCACTGAGAAGCCCGCGTGTGCTTGATCCGGTTTGTGCTTCGGATTTGGACAAAGCCGTTTATCTCTAGAGGAGCCATTCTTTCTTCACAGAGAAAGCTCCTGTTATCTAAAAACAAACAAAAAACACATTACAGAGATTGTGACTCAAAATACATTGATCACAATGTATATGTAAAACTCTAACTGACCAAAATTGGCTTTTATTTCTCTCTTCATGCCTCAAAATACAAAATGGGAAAGCTTATATTTTCTTTAAATATTTACAATTATGATTTATCAATTACAATTAGCAGAAACTGGAGTTACTTATAACCTTTAAATAAAAATTATTTAATTATGTGTGTGTGCATTTGTGCACATATGAGTACAGTGCCCTCAGAGTCCAGAAGAGGGCATCAGAGTCCCTAGAACTAGCATACAGGCAGTTTTGATCTACCCAGTGGAGGGGCTAGAAACTGAGCTCAGGTCCTCTGTAAGAGCGCTGAGCCATCTCTATTACATTCTCAAGTACATGCTTTAACCTCTGAGTTATTGAAGCTGTGTTCATTCTCTGGAAGACACGCTCAGAGTGTGTTTGCTTTCTCTTTTTCTGACCCGATGTTTAATTGTGATGGTTAGTTCTATTTGTCAACATGCCACAACCTACCAGCACCTGGAAATTGAGCTTCATGAGGTTCCTCCGATTGGGTTGGCCTGGTGGATTATCTCGGTTGCCTTAATTAGTGTGGAAAGACCCAGCTTTAAAGTGTGTGGCAGTATTCCCTGCTTTAGTGTATGGCACTTTTCACTGCTTGGGGAACTAAAGTATATAAGGGTAGAGACATTGTCTGCATGCATTCATTTTTGCTCTGCTCCTAGCTGTGACTGTCATATGACCAGCTGTTTCAAGTTCATGCAGCTGTGACTCCCCAAAGTGATGGACTGTAATCTGTGACTGTGAACTGAAATAATCCTTCCCCCTCATCCTGAGTTTCCCTGAATTTGGTTTTCCAGAGTGTTTTATCATAGCAAAAGAAATAAAAACTGCAAGTACCTTAAGTAAACTGTGGAGACAGTGCACGTCTGCTCTTCTCTGTCCCTCTGATGATGCTGAGACAATGAAGTTCTGGTCAGATTCTAGTCGCTGGTGCAAATGCAACAGTTAGGAAGATGAGCCTGAGTGGTCACCTCTGGGGCTGGCCTTTTTGATTGCAGGCTCCAGATCCAGATATACCGACCTGAGGTGGTCATGATAAAATCAAGGAGCACAAATGTAAATGTATGAAGGGCTGAAGATATAGTTGAGAATTTAAAGGACCAAGTATACACAAGACCCTAAATTCAATCCCTAGACTCACACACAAACAAATCTGCTCTATGTGACTGTATATATGTAGGCAGAGGTTTCCTGTCCTACAGCCACTCTCAAATACGCACACTAAGACTTATATTAATTACAAATGCTTGGCCAATGTTCAGGCTTATTGCTAACTGGCTCTTACATTTTAAGTTAACCCATATTCCTTATTTCAGCTCTTCCATGTGATGGTACCTTTGTTAACATGGCAGGTTCATGGACTCCATCTCTGTGTGGTGGTTACTCCAGACACTGTTCATCTTCCTTCCAGCATTCTCCTAGTGTGCCTATCCTGCTTAACCTGATTCTGGTCAGCTATTGGCCAGTCAGTGACTTCATTAAACCAATCACAGTGACAAATCTTCACAGTGTACAAAATGATTATTCCACAGCATATATGATTATAATTTCAGCACTAGAGAGGCTGAACCAAGACTTTTGTAAGATTTATTATTAGTCTGCCTGTAGTGACACACTCATCTTTGATCTCAGTACTGGAGAGGGAGGAAGGAGGGTCTGTGACTTGGAGGCTATCCTGGGCTGCATAGCCAGGAGAAGAAGAAGGTACATGATAGGAAAGCTACTTAATAAACTCAACCTCAAAATTATTTTCAATTTCATGTGTGAGTTTATGTGGTTGTCTGTGCATCACTTGCATGCAGTGCCCTCAGTGACCACAAGGGGTGTCAGATCCCTTGGAACTCTAGCCAGAGAGGGTTGTGAGTCAGCATTTAGGTGCTAGGATCAAAACAGCCCTCTCTCTGGACCCTGAATTTAGAATTCCTAAAGGAAACTAAAGACCCTATTATAGAACAATGAGGAAAGCTTTAGGGAACAGACAGATTTATCCTCAGTGAGACCTCAAGCAGAGAGTAAAGGGAAGCCTTGAGATCCACAGATCTAACAACTGACAATATAAAAACAGGGTTGTTTTTTCTGCTTATACATTCATTTATTTTTCCATTTTCAAGCCATCAATATTAGGACTATACAGAGTCCTAACTCCCTGCATTTTGTTATTCCCCAGTAAAAACAGGTTTTAGGCACCACCACATCCTGCTTCCAAAAGAAATTCTTAAGATTGGCAGAGCATGCAAGTGGACATCTGAGTATAAACTCTCAAGTCTAGCTTGAGTTTGGGGATACATATTAATCAAACACTTGCATAGAGTGAAGGTGTGGCATTTATGGCCAATGCTCAAAGCCCTGCTCCTCTACTGGCTACACACGAGTCCAACTCCAAAACTTCTGTGGACAGTAGTGCAGGAGATAACTTCGCTCCGACCTAAGATTTCACAAATATCCTAGCAAGAATGGAGATATATTCTCTTTTTTGTTTGCTTGTTTTAATTTTTTTGTTTGGCTTGGTTTTTTAGGACAGGGTTTTTCTGTGTAGCCCTGGCTGTCCTGAAACTCACTCTATAGACCAGGCTGGTCTTGAACTAACAGAGATTCACTGTTTCTGGCTCCTGAGTGCTGAGATAAAGGAAATTCCTGATGAGATGTTCTGAAGAGGCGCTTGAGGCCGTTCATCTTCCTATCACAGAGTTGAGACAACGAAGCCCAAGAAATGGGACTTTCCCAAGAAATCTTTTTCCCTGACTGACATAGTTCTGTGTAGACCATGCTGGCATCAAAATCAAAGAGATCTGAACCCGGCTGTGTGCTGGGAAGAAAGGCATGCACCACCATACTGGTTCTCATTCTGTCCACACTAAATCTGATCCACATAGATCATTCAAAAGGTTTCATTTCATAATGACCTTTCTTTAAATTCTTGCAGAGGACTAGGCTGGAGGACAGTGGAGCTCTGTGAGTTTGAGGCTTAGACTGGTGTGCATAGTGATTTCCAGGTGAGCCAGTTCTATGTACTAGTGGTATTCTATCTCAAAAACAAAGCATCTACAATAGACATGATCACATTCTTTTGGACCTTGGGTCCAAATAGAAAAGAATCATTGGGACCTAAAGGCAGCATACTTCTTTGGAAGCTGCCTACCATCTTCCCTCCAGTCACATAAATCTCAAAACCAGTCTCTCACAGGATAGGCCATTTCATGTCCTAGGAATTCTCAAGCTGCTTAGACACTTTTGCTTGTTTATATTTTTCTACACAGGTTTCTTTTTCTCTCTTTTTCTTTTTAACTTTAGTGTTCTGTGTTCATGTACACCTGCAGGCCAGAAAAGAGCCCAGATATTATTACAGATGGTTGTGAGCCACCATATGGTTGCTGGGAATTGAATTCAGGACATCTGGAAAAGGAGCCAGTGCTCTTAACCTCTGAGCCATCTCTCCAGCCCTGAGGCAGGGTTTCTCTGTGTAGCCCTGGCTGTCCTTAACTTGGTCTTAGAACAGGCTGGCCTTGATTTGAGATCTGCTTGCCTCTGAGTCCAGAATGCCGGGATTAAAGGTGTGGGCCACCACTACCCTCCTTATGTATTCTTATTCCTCAAAGTTCATGCTACTCTTTGTAATAAGATACATATATATGTAATGCTTGAAAAGACAGGAAACCTACTGGTGGGGTGACAATCCATACATATTTCAACAAGGGAGTGATCAATTAATGCAACAGTATTTGTTGGGTTTTATGGCTGCTTCCTTCATTTACCTTTTAGAAAGGATCTCACTGTGTATCTCAGGGTTGGCCTCAGACTGACAGAGATCCATTTGCCTGGGCCTCCTGAGTACTGGGTTAAACTGCAGGGTACCACCATAACTTGTTAGTTTTCTCCTGTAGCCCCTCGTATTTCTTGTATGTTGATTCATATTCTATTTCTCAGTCCTATCTTTCTTGTTCCTTTTCTTCTCTCTTATCTCACTGAGGCACAGTCTTGGTCTATATCCCTGAGTGCCAAAAACTAACTACATTGACCAGACTGACCTTGACCTGGAGGCAGTTCTTCAATCTACCTCCTTAGTGCTGGAATTACAGGTATGTATTAGCATGCCAAAGCCTTTGGCATTTTATCACCTTCATGTTTCTTTTTTTTCTTTTGGTTCCGTAGTGCAAGCAGACCCTCAGTTATACCAGCAAATCCCCATACTTAAGGACAAATACTAATATCCAAGCCCAAGAGGCATTTAGAACCCTAAATAGGAATGAGCAGAAAAGAACTCCCACAGTGGATTATTGGCAGGATTATAAGACTAGAGAAAAATGAATAGTAAATACATCTCCTTTTTTGTTCAGTCCAGGACCTCTTCCATGATATAATGTCACCCACAATTAAGGTGGGTCTTCTCATCTTAAATAGCCTAGCATAGACAATCATGGACTAGCAGATAGGTTTATTTATCTAGCAAATCCTCATGGTTCTGCTCAGAGACTGGTCTCCTGTAGCATGAATCTTAAAGGGTCTTATTAATAAAAACAAACCTGGAGCTGGGTATTGGGGTGAATGCTAGAAGATCAGAGAAGCAGAATAAGCCACAGCCACCTCAACTTATCAGTTCCTCAGCTGATTCTGTTTGCTCAGACTGGGTGCCTCTCAGCTGAACTGTGCTGCTTAAAAGCCTGAAAGCTTAACCAGCCAAGTTCCTGGTTTTCATTCCTTTTATGCCTTTCTGCTTTCTGCCATTACTTCCTGGAATTAAAGGTGTGAGTCACCATGCCTGGCTGTTTCCAGTGTGGCTTTAAACTCACAGAGATCCAGATGGATCTCTGCCTCCCAAGTGACAGGATTAAAGGTGTGAATGCCACTATTGTCTGGCCTCTATGTTCTGTTCTCTGACGCCAGGTAAATTTATTAGAGTGCACGATATATTGGGGAACACGATATCACCAGTCTCCTGCTTGATGCTAGAGTTAGCAATATTAATCATCCTAACTCTACCTCTTGTCAACCTGACACCCAAACCATCACCTTGCAGAGATAAGTTTGCTTTTCTCCTCCTCATATGTTCAGACACTTAGTTACAGAAAATGTAGTCAGGCCGATTGCAAAAGATCTGTAGTCGTTAACTGTTCCCACACTGACTAAAAGCCCAAAGCCCAAGCTGACAAGATGGCTCAGCAAGTGAAGGCACTTGCCACCAAGCCTGTGGACCTGAGTTCCAACCCAGGGACCCATGTGATGGAGGGAGAGAAACAACTCTTGTAAGTGGTCCTCTGATGACAACACCCATGTGTGTTAGACACACACACACCAAGTCAATGTAATAATAATGAGTCCAAAGTCCATTCAAACACTGAGACTAAGGCAGTCTTTAAATTGGCAGCTCCTGGTAAAGTCACATATTTCTGCCACATGGTGGTGGTGTATGCCTTTAATCCTAGCACTCAGCAGGAGAGGTAGAAGCAGGCAGATCTTTGAGTTCAAGATCAGCCTGTCTACATACTGCTTTCCAAGATAGCTAGGGCTGCTCAGACAAACCCTTTCTCCAAAAAGGAAAACCAAACAAGTTATCTATTTCTGACATACACCCCAACCACAGAATAAACATTCCAAATTCCAAAATGAAGAAGGAAGTGAAAGGAAGGAATTATCAGAACAAAGAACCACTGACATCAGCATGGCAGATGCAAGTCATGTGGACAAAACAACTATACATATAGAATAAAAACTTAACAATATTAAATATTATTTCTAAAATCAATTAAAAACAAAAATATATCTGGACCTGGTGGTTCAGGCCTGTAATTTCCGCTACTTGGGAGGATGAGGCAGGAAAATCCCCAATTCAAAGACTGGTGGGCAAGAGGCAGAGGCCTGAGTTCACCAGCCTGGTTTATATTGTAAGTTCCAGGACAGCCAGGGTTTGTTCCAAAAGGAGGGGACAAGCAAGGAAGCGTCTTTTGCTGTGGAATTGATGACTGCAGACTCAGTTGAAAACAAGAAACAGAAGGCTTCCATGACAACTTCTCCCCTGCCGCACCCACCCTAAAAAGAAAACAGTCTAGATGGTAAGCCACTTAAAGGAACTCTTAAAATTGTGATAGGGATCCTGAAGTGTAACTCTTCACAGTTAATGACTTCTGGTGGCGGTGGGGAAGGACTGTTTTCTTGAAGGTACCGGACACTGGGAGTTTGACCATGTTCCAGTGAATATATGGGCAATAGAAATTGGGCTTGGTTTTATTTTTTCACTCTTGTTTTCTTTGGGGAAGGTCACCAGGGATGGGGGATTAACTGTGAACAGAATGCATTATGTGAACTCTAAATAATCAATAAAAATGTTATGTTGGGGAAAAAAAAACAAATTCAAACCTTTCCTTGTCTGCAGAGCAGCTTCTGGGCTAACCTAGGGAAATAAAGAGTACTGAGGCATGGGGATATAACTCAGAAAGCTGGAGCCAAGAATCCCATAGTTTCAATTCCAAACACTAGAGAGAATAAACCACTGCTTTCTAGAACCTTTAGGACAGAGTAAATTAGTGACATTAATGCTTCCATTAAAAAGAAAAACCTTGGGGCTGGAGAGATGGCTCAGTGGTTGGGATTGATGGCTGCTCTTCCAGAGGACCAAGTCTGAGCAACCACATGGCAGCTCACAATGGTCTATAATTCCTCTTCCAGGAGACCTGACACCTTCACACAGACAGAACACCAACGTACATAAAAACTAATTAATAATTCTTTTAAAAAAAAGAGAGAAAAGAATAACTCAAGCCAGGCATGGTGGAACATGCCTTTAATCCCAGCACTTGAGAGGCAGAGGCACAAAGATCTGAGTTTGAGGCCAGCCTGGTCTACAGAGAGTTCCAGGACAGCCTGGATTATACAGAGAAACCCTGTCTCAAAATTGCTAAAAGCAAAAGAGAGTACAAAAGAGAGAGAGAGAGAGAGAGAGAGAGAGAGAGAGAGAGAGAGAGAGAGAGAGAGAGAGAGAGAGAGAGAGATTTTCGTCATGTGTCCTAGAGCATGCCTTTAATGCTAGGATTCAACATGCAGAGACAGGAGAATCTCTATGAGTTTAAGACTTGAGTTTGAGGCAACCCTGATCTACAAAGCAAATTCCAGGACAGCCAGGAATTACACAGAGAAGCCCTGTCAAAAATAAACAAAAAACTTCTCAGGCTTAACATGGTAGCTCATATCCTTAATTTTAGTATGAGAGGACCTGACGCAGGCTGATCTCTTGAGTTCCACGCCAGCCAGAGCTGCACAGTAGACCAAGTTTCAAAACCAAACCCCACACAGGAGCTACACATATAACCCAGTCAGTCTTGTGATTGCTCACCATACATAAAGACCTGGGTTTGATCCCCAGCACTACTAAATGGAGCTTAGTAATGTGCACATGTCATTTAACTCTAGGAAGTGGAGGCAGGAGAATCAGCATTTCAAGATTATCTTCCACCAAAGACACAAGAGTTCCAGAAAGGACTACACGAGACCCAGATCATGCCCATGAAGAATCAGGAAATGAGTCTCATGACTCAGGATATATCTGTAAGAACTGAAGAGTCAAATTGCTCCAAATTCAAAAACTTCTGAACAGCAGAAAGAGCACTGATTGGAGTGAAGAGAAAGTCTAGAAAATGGGAGAAAAATCATTGCCAGCTCTTTTCTCTTACAAGGGATAAACAACATCCAGAATATACAAAGACCTCAAAAATAAACAGCAAACAACAGAACAGGGTATCCAATCAATGAATAAGCAAATGCACTCAACAGTCAGAAAAGACAGAAGAAGAAATACAAATTATCAATATCTACACTATCACATCTCAAAAAAAAAAAATAATAATGCTTTACTTTCCCAGGCCCACTCAGGAATGTCACAGCTGTTACTCACAATCCTGCTGCAGGCAGAATAGTCATAGATATAGAGTCCAGAAAATGGTGGCACACACGCCTTTAATCCTATCACTTGAGAGGCAGAGATCCACCCGGATCTCTGTGAGTTTAAAGCCACACAGTAAATAGCCAGGCATGATGACTCACGACTTTAATCCCATGAAGTGAGTCTTTGATCCCAGGAAGTGATGGCAGAAAGCAGAAAGATATGTAAAGCATAAAAACCAGGAACTGACTGGTTAAGCTTTCAGGCTTTTGAGAAGCAGTTCAGCTGAGTGTCATTCAGATAAGGACACAGAGGCTTCTAGTCTGGGGAAACAGGATCAGCTGAGAAGTTGGCCAGGTGAGGTAGCTGTGGCTTATTCTTCTTCTTTGGAGCAGAGTTTGCCTTTCTGTACAGTCGCCAATAAACCTCTTGCTATTGTATCAACTGGACTGGAGTCTGGGTTCTTGGGGCATGCACTTGAGATGCTAAATTTTGGGGTCCAACGCTAGAACATATTTATAATGTGAAGAACCATTCTTTTTTACCATTTAAAGAAGGAAAAGTTCTTAGACTTATTTGTACATGTGTTTTATGTATATGAGTGCTTTTTCTTCACACATGCTAGAGGAAGGAATCAGATCCCATTTCAGATGATTGTGAGCCACCATGTGGATGCTGGGAATTGGACACAGGACCTCTCAAACAGCAGTCAATTACCCTTAACTGCTAAGACATCTCTTCAGCCCCCACACCCACAATTTGTTTTAAGTGTCAGGGAACTGATAACATAGCTTCCTTGGTAGATTGTGTAGCTAACACACAGTAAGCCCCGGGATCACCTTCACCAACACATAAGCCAGGTGTGGTGTAGCAAACCTGTAATCACTGCATTTAGGCAATGGAGGCAGGAGGACCAGGAGTTCAAAGTTTAATAATGAGTTTGAAGCCAGCCAGGGTTACACAGAATCTGTTTTTTTTAAAAAAAATGGGGTCAGGGTATTCTAGCCAGTTTTTCACTTTGCTCTTTATGGGCCTGCCACTCAGTTCCCAAATAAATACACAGAGGCTTATTCTTACTTATAAATGCCCGAACTTAGCTTGTCATATTTCTAGACAACTTTTCTTGAATTACTCCATGTACCTTTGGCTTCTGGGCTTACCTTCCTCTATTTCTGTAGGTCTTTTCTTTCCTTCTTAATCATTGTTGCATGTGAAGATGGTCGACTGGCCCCTGGCATCCTTCTCTCCACCTTTTCTCACACCCCTTTTTTCCTCCTTTTATTTATTCTCCCTGCCTGCCAGGCCTGCCTAAACTTTCTCCTGCCTCACTATTGGCTGGTCAGCTCATTATTAAACCAATATGGTCTTTGAAGCAGGCAAAATGACACAGCCTCACAGAGTTAAACAAATGCAACATAAAAGAACACAATACATCTTTGCATCACTAAAACAACATTCCACAGCATAAAAGAACCATTCCACAGCAGGGTATCAGGGAGGTGGTTCAGTAGGTAACTCTATTTGCCACCAAGGATCTGAGTCTGACCCCAGGGACCCATATGAGGAAAGGACAGAAATCATTCTCACAAGTAGTCCTTATTCTGACCTCCACATGCCACCACCCCAAATAAATAAAAATGTAAAATGAAAAATAAAAAAGGTTGGCTGAGGGTGGTGTGTTAAAATTCTAATCTCAGTATTAGGGAAGCAGGGGAAGGTGGATCTTAGTTTGTGGCCACCCTCCTCTACACAGTGAGGTTCATGACAGCCAGGGCTATACAGAGAAACCCTGTGTCAAAAAAAATAAAGATTATGAAATGTTTGTTCATGTGTACGTATATGTAAGCAAAATGAATCCACACAAAATAACTCATGATTTTATTTAGCTAGGATTTTAATGACCTGAAAATCAAATACTCTACTTAAAATGGATATTATCTTCAGTTCCCAAGAACTTCTTGAGCAATCTGTGTATAATGTATGCATGTTCGTGTGTGTGTGTGTGTGTGAATGTATATGTGATAAATGTATGTGTAGTGAGGTTGAGTTGATGTTGGGTATCTTCCCGTCTCTCTCTCCCCTCCTTAATCTTTCAGAGACAAGGTCTCTCAGTGAATCTGGATCTCACTGAATCAGCCTGACTCTGTGACCAGAAAATTACTAGATCCTGTTGTCTCCCCTTCCTTAGCTCAGGAAATACAAGCATACAGGAGTGTGCCCATATTTCTATATGGGTGCAGTTACATATATGAGATTATAATGCAAAGCCTCATATTTGGGTGGTTAGCACTTCACCCTTCCCTAGTATACTAAACACCTATTTTAACCATCTCCTAATCTTGGCTTTCTGAATGCCTTAGCCAGATGTTGTAGTCCATGCCTGTAATCCCAGCTCTCAGGAGGCAGGTTCCAGGCTAACCTGCATTAGTGTGAGACCCTCATCTCTACCTCCAGCCCTAAACAAGACTAAGTCAAATGGCATCTGCTGGCTACCTTACATTCCAGACTTTCTGACTATGGCTTGGTTGGGTAAGAGAATTGTATGAAGAAAAAACATTCAGAGTAACTAAGGTGAACAAATCTTGCAAGAATGGAAAATGAACTAAAATAAACTAACAACAACAAAAAATCTGCAGGTAAATCTAATTGGTTGTGGATCACTATTATTGATTGCTTTTCATCCAATACAGCAGTTGAGATAAATTATTATCTCTGGAAAAATCAAATGAGGTGGTGAAGGCCAGAGCCTTAAAGTCAGAAAAACATGAATACTAATTCCTCTACATTCCTGCCATTAAAAACAAACAGACAAACAAAAAACTAGGTTTTCTATTTATTTGTGTCAGTGGGCCTCTGTGCATTCTTTATTTGTGGATGAATTTAAGGTGAGAAAAAAACATTAGATCCCTTCGAGGTGGGAGTTGGGCAAAACTAGGGCTGAACTTGGTAGAAGATCTCATAGGATTGTCTGTTCTTCCAAGGACTTAGGTTCAAATTCCATTATCTACATGGCAGTCACAAACATCTATAACTCCCTTCCAGGAGTTCCAAAGCCTTATTCTGGCCTCCATGTTAACCAGGCACACATGTGGCACATGCATACATGCAGGCAACACACACATACAAACACAGACACACACACACATACACACACACAATGCATAAATGAAACAGGAGGTGGAGAGATGTCTCAGCACTTAGGAACAATTAATGTTCTTCCAGAGGAATGAATTCAGTTCCCAGCACTGCATTGAGGCAGCTCACAACTACCAGCAAATCCATGGCACCTGAAGACATCATTGGCTCCACCAATGTGGGAGGATAGCTCCACCCTGTTGAAGGATTCTTGAAAGAGGTGAGTGCAATGAGGAAATAATAGATAGAAATATAGGCAAAGATGCAGAGAAACGCAGAGATACAGAATAGCTGTGGTTGGGCCCAGGGTCAATACCATGTCTCCTCAAGTTTTATTATAGTGGGCTTTTTATAGAATACCAAGGGGATAGGCAAATTCCTACCACATTCAAGATCAAAGCACAA
Source organism: Peromyscus maniculatus bairdii (assembly GCF_049852395.1). Lineage (NCBI taxonomy): Eukaryota > Metazoa > Chordata > Mammalia > Rodentia > Cricetidae > Peromyscus > Peromyscus maniculatus. The sequence continues at coordinate 15,374,747 of NC_134852.1, read as the reverse complement.
TGTACAGCCAAGTGTAGACCCTTCAAAATACCTGGTAACCTAGCCTATGGGCAAAGCATCTCATTCTACAGGCCTGCAGGGTAAAGCAAGCTCAGATTCTCTGACCTTGAGAAAAGTCTCACCAGGGGAGCCTCAGTGACACCCACAAATTCCTCCTTATAATAATATAAAGATCTTAAGTGAGGGTACAGACCTTGACTTTAGTCAGCTTTCTCTAAGAGCTTAAAAGTAGCTGGAATAATCGCAGAAATACACGTCTTCCTTTATGGCTGCTATAACTCCTAATAAAGGAGTAGAGGATGATCAAGATAGAATGGCTGTTTTCAATAGGCCTAGTATGTCTATAGCAGTTGTTGCTACATCAAGCACTTTTTAAAATCAATAAACCCCTGATGCAACCACATCAAAATTAGAAATCCTTAGCATCACCATTCACACTAACATGTTGATATCATAATTCAAGTATGAATATTACGATACAAAATTAAAATTCTCACGAACTTACAGCCAAAAATAAACTCTTAATAGAACTATTTATACTTCATAAAATTTACCAAACATCCATATTAACATTTTGCGTTTCTTGCTAACAAAACATAGGATACATTAATACAAGCTTACATTATCCATACAAAAAACAAGAAAGTGTTCTGCATTTGAGCTGCTCTAACGCAGGAGCAAATACTTTATCCCACTTCTACCCATTAGTACATTTTATTAAATTAAATAGACTGTGGACTATAACATACCTCCCTTACTTAATATTTTTTGAAGCTTCATATTGAGCCTGGGCAGAAAAAAACAAACTTCTCTATTCCTACAAAAAACAGTTTCATTTTTACACAAACACTTACATTTCTACAAAAAACAGTTTGTAAGTCATCACAGTTGATTCTCTCTCTCTCTCTCTCTCTCTCTCTCTCTCTCTCTCTCTCTCTCTCTGTGTGTGTGTGTGTGTGTGTGTGTGTGTGTGTGTGTGTGTGTGTGTGTGAAATCAAAACTGTCCCATTGCAATGAACCACTCTTGTCCATCCCGATTCTTAAGGCTGAAAAGTTCAAACAGTCAGTTCTGATACTAGCCTTAAAGTTCCACTGAAAATTCAAGATCTGGGCCTGGCTCATCACCTGCCCTGAAATCTCTGTAGAGCTGTCCAAGTCATAATGGATCTGAAGCAAAAAGTTCTAACTATAAAGAGACCCACAACCAAAAATTTGTTGCAGATCCCTTGAGTGCAACAACCCAGTTCACACAAGAGTCTCTAAAACTTTTGCTCTGAGCTTCAGAGGCACTTCATGGCCTGCTAGCCTGGCCCTAAGACTTAGTCCCAAATGAAGCAAAGATTGTGTCACCATAGCTCAGTAGCTGTAACCTCCTGCAAAGAGCTCTCTGTGCAGCTAGCATGAACCAAGAAGCTGTCTCTTAAGGGAGCCATTTATTTGTTCACAGCAAGCAAACAGAGGCTACATGGCTTTTGCTGCTGACTCCAACCCATTCAGTTTCACAATTCTACCCTGGGGACTGAGGGCCTTCAATCTCCCATTCTGCATGGGCTCAAGATGCCTCACTGTCCCTATGAGCATTGCATTCAACATGCTGGTCCTGCCTTGCATCCTCTGTGGACTGCATTATGGTAGCTTGACATTCATGGTGGAGTAAGGCTCTGCCTCACTAAGCAGTTCAAGGTCTGCTGCTAGGGCATCAGACCCTGTGCACAAAAGCTTTGCTGCCCTCTCCATACCTGGGCCCTCCAGCAGCAGTCTCCCTTGGATCTACAGCACTGCTTCCACCATAGCTTCCATCCTTGGGGATACTGCCTCATCTCCACAAGGACCTTGGTGTTCCCTGAATGCATACACACTCAGAATGGAAGGTACCTGCTTCCTGGTCCACCTAGGGTGCACACCCTGGCATCTTGGTGCCCTGCAGGATCAGCCTCCGCTGCCTGCTGACAGACCTATTCTGGTCTGCAATCTCCAAGCCAGCACCACTGCCTGCCTTTCAGCTCTCCCATGGCATCTCTATGTGGCTCCTCAAGGTTGCAAATGTCAGTCTAGCTCCCACAAACACTCTGACTGACTGTGCCCTCCCCACTGTGACTTCTTCCCAGCAGATATGGACAGACCCTTGTTGCTCAAGCTGCCTCTCTGGGGTATCTGCTACCTGTGATGTAATGATGGCCTGCATGTCTCACCAGTGCTGGTGCTGGGTCAGGTGATACTCCAGCTGTTGATGCTCCTAGTGGGAGCTTCTGAAGCTGCTGCTTATTCTGGGACTGCTAAGTCCACAGTGGATACTCAGTTCTGGATGCTGCTTTCTGCATCCTAGGTTCCATGATTGACAAAATAAATTCTCTCCTGTTACTGTTTTTTTATTAAATAATTTAAAATATGCTTTCGATCATGCAATGAACTCCCCAGAGACCAAGGGAAATCTGATGGTTATTTGATCCCATTTTGTCCAGGTAAAGGTTTCTTGGCCTTGGCCATGGTCATTTGCAGAGGAGAATCTGCTGTTGTGGGCTATTCTGTACATTGTAGATGTGCCCCAGATTCTACCCTCCCGATACCAGAAGCAACATCGGTGTCAGCAGACATAGTCCAGGCCAAGGGGCAGAAGCATGGCTGTGTCTATCAGGAAGTATCCCCACACAGTCCCCACTGTTCAGGGACAACACAGTGCTGAGGCAGTCAGGGCAGAAATGTCATGCCAATCCTGGAGGTGTCTGGCCACCAGAGGCCTTGGTGGACCCAAGAGCCTGGTCTGGACAGGGACAGTGGCCTGTGCTCAGGATGAACACTGCCTCAGCGTCTGCAGTGTGATGTGTGTGAGCTCACAACACAGATGAGTCTTGAACCAAACACTTATGTGAGAATGTAGTGTCACAGCTTCTTCAGAGGGGTGGGATGGAGGAATGTTGGAGTCGCACAAGGATGAGGACATGAACTCAACTGTTTTAGTAGAGCAAAATATTTTTATTGAAATTTACAGTTCACAAGTGAAAATCGCACATTTTTACACATACAATTTCATTTGGTTAAATTTGCACTCATCTAGAGAACTTTCCCACAACAAGCACCTGAAACCATGCAGGAAGTAGGAAATGCAAATACTAAAACCTATTTATAAACCAAATGACAGCTGAGACCCTGCCTCAGCTAGTCAATTTATAGAGATGTCTCTAAATACATAAAAAAAGCTTCACTTTCTAGGTCCAACAGCAGCTATTGTTACAAAACCAAAACCATAACTTTCTCATTTTATCTAAACTGACTCAACTGTGTCCTCTTCTGTTTTTATGTCAGTGGGGGTTGCTACACTTTCTTCTGCACAGGCTGGTGGGGCATCTGTTTGCTCTTCCTTAACTTGGGGACTTTCACAGGGTTCTTGCAAATCGTTTTTGACAGTGTTCAACATAATGTTCCAAGGGTTTTCAACTGGCATCTTGATGGCAGATGGTGTACAAGCAAAAGAAGATGTGTTTTGGTCACCTGCATAACACGATGGATGGTAAATCTTTCCGTCTACTCCAATGGCATTTTTTAAGTGCCATTCTTCCTCCTCTCCGTCCCAGTACTGTTCAAATTGTTCTTGACAGACTTCACAACTCTCAAGTGCTCCAGCTGGTCCAGCAGGGACACTGTGGAACTCCTTTTCTTTAGCAGCCTCCTGAGATTTGAGGACAACCTCTTGATGAACCTTTTCGAAACACCTGCGTTCTGCATCTTCTTCCAGATCAGCTATTTCTTCAAATTCTATCCAGGCTGTTAAACTGCAGTACCAATGTCTATGAGTGACCTTTCTGCTAACATCTTTCTCACTTCTATTTTGCCGATAATGCCAGTCCAAGTGATCTGCATAAACATCTCTCTGGGATGTCGGAAACCTCATTCCACAAGAAGAACACTGAATCCCAGTGTACAGCCGGTTTATGACACTGTCATAACGTTGTTTCAATTCTTCAGTTGTAAAATGAGTGAGATTTGGAACATCTTGATCTTCATTCTGATCCTTGCCCTCTTCAGGGGAATGCTGAGCATCAACCTCCTTTTCCTGGGTTGCAGTTGAATCAGGCTGTGACAATTTGAGAATTCCTGCTTTTACCAGTTTTGAAAACAATTCATTTACATCCACCTCACTGAGATGATGATCAGGATATGCTTCAGGAAGACCTCCTGAAGGATTTTGAATGAAAGCTCCAGCATTCTGTGGATGAACTGGTAAAAACTGTTGTCCTTGGCCAAATGCTACTGGCTGAGCAACACCAGTCACAACCTTTTGTGATGGCTGAATATCTCCTCCTGACATCGGACTAGGTAAATTACCCAAGTTTCCCAACTGAGAACTCTGAAGATTCTTTTCATCAAAAGAGTGTCCTGAAGCTCTGGTAAGGGCAATTGGGAAATTCTGGTTTCCAGGGCCATGAGGTCCATTACAGTTTGGTCCTTGAGGTGTATCAAATATCTGTTCATGCCTTTGGAATTGTAGTCCTTCAGACGGAACATTCAAAGCATTGCCAGGTGGGTCATTATATGGGCCAGTCTGATTGAAAGATTCAAGCCTTTGTGAAGGATGGATGTCATATTGGGGACCTTGCAGACCCAGAGGAATATCAGATCTTGATGCTTGCTCCTGTTGTGGCCCATGAAATCTTGGAGGTACACTACCAAATCTCGGTTGAACCTGCTGTCCAGGTGGCCCAGCAAATCTCTGTGGACCTGGCTGAAGAGTTCTTTCCAATCTAGGACCTGGCTGGCCTTGTGTTCCATCCGATCTTGGCAAAAGTGATGGCTTACCTGGCTGTCCATCAAACCTTAGAGAGTGACAACCTTCAAATCGGGGACCACCTTGACCCAGAGGTGATTCAATTCTCAGGCCACCTCCTGGTTCAGGACCCTCAAACCTCATTCCACCTCCCTTTTGTACTAAAGGTCCTTCAAACCTGATCCCAACACCTGGTTGGCCATGTGGTCCCTCAGAAATAAGGTTCCCACCTAGTTGATTATATCCTTCCAATCTCAGACCAGCTACAGACTGACCCTGGGGACCCTGAAACCTCATTCCAGCAGCTTGCTGTAGCAAAGGGCCCTCAAATCTGATAGCACCACCTGGCTCACCATGAGGCCCATCAAACCTAATTGCTGCCCCTGATGGACCATGATCCCCCTCAAATCTGAGACTACCCACAGTCTGTCCATGAGGGCACTCAGACCTCAGATCACCCCCAGGCTTACTCCCTGGTCCTTCAAATCTCCTAACACCTGTAGATCCCTGAAAAGTCACACGAGTTGAACCTTCAAATTGAATACTGCCTCCTCCTCGTCCTCGTCCTCGTCCTGGTCGACCGCGTCCTCCTCGACCGTGTCCTCCTCGTCCTCCTTGACCAATTGTCCCTTCACACCACAGAGGTGTTCCTACTGGTCCTGGAGGAACTTGAAATCTCAAAGGGCCCCCACCTCCAAACTGACCTTTTGGTCCTTGGAATGGCATAATGCCTCCTCCTCCCATTGGTCCTGGTGACCCATCAAACCGAAAAGAACCTGCTCTAGGAGGTCCATTCATTCTAGGGCTTAATTTATTAGGTCCTTCACAAATTATCTTGCCTGGGCAATCTCTCTTCATAGATTCCTTACCAGGCACATCAAATAATGGTCGGTCTGCAGCTAAAGCTGGAAGCCGCTCATTTGTTTGGAGGCCAACAAATCTTGATGCTGGGCCATCTACAAACACTTTATCTGAATCTTCATATCTAGGTCGCTTAAGTGGAAATCTATCATTGAAGGGAGATGTCTGCTCCTCTCCTCCACCATCTTGATCCTCAAAAAGCTGTCGAAATTGATGCACAACACTAAGGAACTCATCCTTTGTAATTTCACCGGAAGCTAAACGTTCACTCGTCTTTTGAAGGAATTCTCTTTGGCTTGCAAGAGTTAAGTCTTTAGGAATCTCAAGATTGGCATCTACCCTTGCTCCATGGGGCTGCTTTGGGCTTCCAGGTGACAAGATTCCTTTAGTGCTTGACCAGCTCTCCTTATGCCTTAGATGAGGTGCTTTACTCTGGTCATCTGTTTGAAGCTTTGACTTTCTTGCCAAACAGATTTCCATCTTTCTGCAGACTTAGAGCTTTGCCAATTGTCTATATTCTCTTTTGGCTCAGCATCTGACCTCATAGAATGTTTACTTGCAGTTTCTTGAGGCCGACCTTCATGCCTCTTTTTCAGCAGTCTGGGATCTCGAACATCCTGCTTAGCACTTTTCTTAACATTTCTTTCTTCCCTATGTGACTGTGTAAGTCCTGACTGATGCATCTTTCCAGCTGTGGGGGCCAAAGTTGGAAACATACTTTTCTGCCTTTCTTTGGGTGACCATTTATCTCTTCCCTTTGGGGAATGTATAGTTGGTGACCACAACTTAGGTGACCTCGATCTTGATCTCTTTCGAGTGTGTGATCTCCCTGGTTTTGTCCCCTGGTTTTCCAATTCTTCTGTAACCATGTCCTGTTTTTGCACAATGCCATTTATGATTTGACTTCCACCTCCAATCTGCCTGTGTTCAGATGATTTCATGTGCTCATCTTTATCCTTTTTCTCAGCAGTTCTTCTCTTTTCTTTGACATCTTCATCTTTGCCCTCAGCTCTATCCTGAAGATACATTTTTATAATTGGATCTCTCTTGTTCATATCGCACAACCTCCTCCATTCTGATTCTTGACTTTTCAAGTCTTTGGGGTGGGATAATTTGTTTTTCAAAGGTGATTTAGATTCAGATTTAGAATCTAACTGCTCAAGTTCTTGCTTGGTTATTCTTTCACTTGATTCACTTGTTTCTTGCTTGGCCGAATTGAGTTTTTCAGAGGGGACAGTTTGACCTGTTTTAACATCAGCCTTGTTGAACGTGTTCATTACAAATTCCTTCCTATGACTCTGCTCTTTGCCATGGGAAAAATGTTGGCTCCTCCTGTTAAGACGGGGATCCCGGGTAGTTCCTTTCAGTTCTCGAATTTGTAAGGATGGACCTGGACGGCTTTTGTCAGGTTTTACAGGAACCTGATGGGGAGTGTTAAAGGCCATGGTGGGAATCTGTGGAACACCGCGTAATTTAGATGGTGCTGATCCAGCACCCAAGTTGGCTGTCTCCTGCTGAATGCTAAGAGATACTGCCAGTTGTGCCTTAGCTTCTTCTAACTCAAGCTCCAGCTTTTTTTGCTAAAGTTTTGACAACTGCTTTTGTTCTGCAAGTAATTGTTTGT